>NC_089777.1:15069344-15071844 GCF_040412425.1 Macrobrachium rosenbergii | reverse complement strand
TTTATTCAGCGCAATCGAGTTTTCTGTACAGCCGCTACAGCGTGTAATCAAGGCCACCGAAAATAGATCTATCTTTCGGTGGTCTTGGTAGAATGCTGTATGAGCCGCGACCCATAAGATCTAACCACGGCCCTGTGGTGGCCTAGCCTATATCGTTGCCAGAAGCACGATTGTGGCCAACTTTACCCTAAAATAAAACCAAAACTACTGAGGCTATAGGGCTGCAATTTGGTATGTTTGATGACTGGGGGGTGGATTATCTTCATACCAACTTGCAGCCCTCTAGCCTCGGCAGTTTTTAAGATCTGAGGGCGGACAGAAAAAGGTGCGAACGGACGGGAATAGCCGGCGCAGAAGTTTCCTTTTACAGAACACTAGTGAAAAATGAACGAGCATTCAGGTCACAAAATGTGTTTTTAGGGAAAAGAGAACAACTTGGATACGAGAATGTCCAGATCGAATTATCGCTTCTGTTGCTGGTGATAAGTTTTTTATTCCGCTTCCCATTTTCCTTCCAGGCATGATTTCAAAAGACTGATTGAGAAGCGTCGTTGACCGGTTGCTTGAAAGCCGATTGCAAGATACGGACGGGGCTTCAGGTCGGCGGGAAGTATAATTTTACGTGATGTCCATTGAATCATTATTCATCACTCGTTATTGAAAAATTTATATTCCGCAATATGGCACAATCTTCAAACGGATTTAATCACGGGATCAATTGAGAACGAAGAACACGAAAAGAAAAAATATATTCCTTATTATGGCACAATCATTAACCAGATTTAATCACAGGATCAGTTGAGGACGAAAAACAGAGAACAAAGTGGAGCTCATGTGATGAAACGGTTTCGCCATGAACTTCCGAGAGGAAAGCCTCGTAAAATGGCTCTTGAGAACTCCCGAAGGCAGGAGCGTGTCGGAAATGATTGAGAGAAGATAGCTTTGAACAGCAATATGTTACGATTCACTTTTGCTTGTGCGAGAGATGTTGAGAAATCATTTCTTGTTATTGGCGAAAGTGGAGCGTGTATCCCAGGCCTTGGACAAATGTTGACCATTCGTATTGTAGTGGTTTGAGCTGTAAGGGCTGTTAGGATTCATTTCTTGATCTCGCGGGACTCGGAACTTCTGCTGTATGTTGGTGTAAACAGATGTCGACAGTGGAACTTAAACATGGTGCACTGTAGGCATTACTTAGGGTCTTTGCAGCGTCCCTTCGGCCCCTAGCTACAACCCCTTTCATTCCTTTCATTGTGCTTCCGTTCATATTCTTTCTTCCTTCTAACATTCCACCCTCTCTAACAATCGGTTCATGGTGAAACAGCGAGGTTTTCCTCCTGTTACACCTTCCAAACCTTTTACTGTCAGTTTCCCTTTCAGCGCTGAATTCTACATTCTATCCTATTCTGTTGAAGGCGAGTCTTTTTCTCCTTGGTTTATTGATGTAATTACCGGGAATTTGATGAGGAATTGCCGGACGCGAGTATTAGAGGTGCGTTCGTATTCCTCGAATTGGAGCCAAGTAGTGTGTGGCCAACTCAGACAAGTTCAGCTCTGAGATAAGAATTTTTTAGTCATTGGTATGGATGAGATCTGTCTAAGAAAGTAAAACCTTTTTGTTAGTTTTCTGAATAGACAACTATTGTGCTGGCTTTGTCTGTCCGCCCTCATATCTTAAAGACTACTGAGAATAGAAGGCTGCAAATTGGTATGTTGATCATCCACCCTCCAATCATCAATATACCAAATTGCAGCCTTCTATCCTGCGTAGATTTTAGTTTCTTTAAGGTTAAAGTTAGCCATAATCGTGCTTCTGGCAACGATATATTATAGGACACCACCAGGCCGTTCTTACAGTTTCATCGGCCGCGGTTCATACAGCATTACACCGAGACCACCGAAAGATGGATCTATTTTCGGTGGCCTCGATTATACGCTGTAGGTGCTACATAGAAAACTCGATTGCGCCGAAGAAACTTCGGCGCATTTTTTTACTTGTTTTCTTTCGACGGTTCTTGTCGTTCTTTATATATATATATATATATATATATATATATATATATATATATATTTTTTTTTTTTTTTTTTTTTTTTTTTACTATATATATATATATGTGTGTGTGTGTGTGTGATTGATCCTTGTGACGCTCTTGGCACAGACATCCAAACCAGGTTGGAAGGAAGGAACACCTCCCCTCTCCCCTAACCCCTAACCTCCCCACCCCCACCCTTATCACGGGCCAGCCAACCGGATGGATGGTTTTAATCTCTGAATATCTTCTTCATGGTTCGCGGATGACTGGACTCCTGGATGGTTTTCGTATTAAGTTATGATCCTTTTGTCCGAGTTTCTATCGCCCCCTAAAAATCTTTTTAATGAATCCGTTATTATTCATTTCCCCGTTTTATGGTCTCAGTGCATTTTCAAGTCGTTTAAAGGTTTAGGCGGTTGAGAGATTTTCCATGCGAAGGTTTTTTTTTTTTTTTTTTTTTTTTTTTG
>NC_089777.1:15056844-15064344 GCF_040412425.1 Macrobrachium rosenbergii | reverse complement strand
TTGAAGTACATATTTGATACGTAATATATATAAATATATAAAATACATGTAGTATTTACACGTACCTCTCAAAGTTACCCCGCCCTGTAAAAAAAAAATCAGGCATGTTTGTTCCGCCCTGTAAAAAAAAATAATTCGTGTTTGTGTTTTTCGAGTTTTGAATCTCGGAAATGGGAGAGATTCATTCGTGTGAACTTTTCATGTATTTGGCTTCAAAAGTTTGTGTCGGGGGCGGGGAGGGGGGGAAGCTTAAGACATTTTTTGTTTTTGTGAAATTATCATCACGTTGTTTGTTTCTCACCTAACGAAGCCTCGCCCCCCTTTTATTCGCTCTGACCCCGTACGGGGGGTTAGTTCATGCGGTGCACTGTAAGCATTACTGAAAGTCCTTTGCAGCGTGCCTTCCTTAAAACCCCCTAGCTGCTGCAACCCCTTTCGTTCCTTTTACTGTGCCTCCTTGCATATTCTCTTTCTTCCATCTTACTTTCCTCAACCCTCTCCTAACAATTGATTCATAGTGCAACTTCTTTGAAGTTTTCCTCCTGTTACGCCTTTCAAACCTTTTTACTGTCAATTTCCGTTTCGGCGCCGAATGACCTCATAGGTCCCAGTGCTTGGCCTTGGGCCTAAACTCTATATTCAGTTCAATTCCATTCGCTTTGGCGTTTCGTCATTTAAAGTCGCGGCGAAATCTCGTAGTCTTGAGGACCACCTGAATTTTTCTTTCAAACGGTTCTCTTGAGTATTCTCGACATGTTGGCGTTTGAGATTGTCAAGAGGTTCGCTGTTTTTCGTTTGTCATTTGGACGGTTGCGAACTTGGGCTCTGAAATATCGGAATTTAAATTATATTTTCTGTTTCTTTTTTTTTTAGTTTTCTGTAAAAGAAAACTCTTGTGTGGGCTTTGTTCTGCCCGTCCGCGTTTGATTCTGTCCGCACTTATCTCTCTCTCTCTCTCTCTCTCTCTCTCTCTCTCTCTCTCTCTCTCTCTCTCTCATTCATATATACTTTGACCTGGTGCATTGGAACTGCATTTTATTCGTCATAAAAACATGAAAGGTATATTTCTCTCTCTCTCTCTCTCTCTCTCTCTCTCTCTCTCTCTCTCTCTCTCTCTCTCTCTCTCATGTATACTTTGACCTGGTGCATTAGAACTATATTTTATACGTTGTGAAAACATGAGAGTTCTCTCTCTCTCTCTCTCTCTCTCTCTCTCTCTCTCTCTCTCTCTCTCTCTCTCATTCATGTATACTTTGACCTGGTGCATTAGAACTATATTTTATACGTTATAAAAAATCATGGAAGTTATATTTCTCTCTCTCTCTCTCTCTCTCTCTCTCTCTCTCTCTCTCTCTCTCTCTCTCTCTCTCTCTCATGAATTATATTTTTAATACACGATGAGATATCTATTAGAAATTCCCCGTCTGTAGGGAAAGCTGCTGTTTTCTTTGAAGTGTTAATTTCAGCTTTTTCTTCTTCTCTCATATGATCTTATCTCTTCTCATCTACCCGTTTCAAAAGATCTTCCTACGTTATTAGTTTGATCGCACCTTATCTTTTCTCTTTCGGTTTTCGCGTTCTTCCGATCTTATCTTATCTTATCTTACTTGATCTCTCGCTGTGGACTCTCCAGTCATTTTGTTCGTATCTTGAATGATCTGTGGACTCTCCAGTCATTTTGTTCGTATCTTGAATGGTCTGTGGACTCTCCAGTCATTTTGTTCGTATCTTGAATGGTCTGTGGACTCTCCAGTCATTTTGTTCGTATCTTGAATGATCCGTGGACTCTCCAGTCATTTTGTTCGTATCTTGAATGGTCTGTGGACTCTCCAGTCATTTTGTTCGTATCTTGAATGGTCTGTGGACTCTCCAGTCATTTTGTTCGTATCTTGAATGGTCTGTGGACTCTCCAGTCATTTTGTTCGTATCTTGAATGATCCGTGGACTCTCCAGTCATTTTGTTCGTATCTTGAATGGTCTGTGGACTCTCCAGTCATTTTGTTCGTATCTTGAATGGTCTGTGGACTCTCCAGTCATTTTGTTCGTATCTTGAATGGTCTGTGGACTCTCCAGTCATTTTGTTCGTATCTTGAATGGTCTGTGGACTCTCCAGTCATTTTGTTCGTATCTTGAATGATCCGTGGACTCTCCAGTCATTTTGTTCGTATCTTGAATGGTCTGTGGACTCTCCAGTCATTTTGTTCGTATCTTGAATGGTCTGTGGACTCTCCAGTCATTTTGTTCGTATCTTGAATGGTCTGTGGACTCTCCAGTCATTTTGTTCGTATCTTGAATGGTCTGTGGACTCTCCAGTCATTTTGTTCGTATCTTGAATGATCCGTGGACTCTCCAGTCATTTTGTTCGTATCTTGAATGATCTGTGGACTCTCCAGTCATTTTGTTCGTATCTTGAATGATCTGTGGACTCTCCAGTCATTTTGTTCGTATCTTGAATGGTCTGTGGACTCTCCAGTCATTTTGTTCGTATCTTGAATGGTCTGTGGACTCTCCAGTCATTTTGTTCGTATCTTGAATGATCTGTGGACTCTCCAGTCATTTTGTTCGTATCTTGAATGATCTGTGGACTCTCCAGTCATTTTGTTCGTATCTTGAATGGTCTGTGGACTCTCCAGTCATTTTGTTCGTATCTTGAATGATCTGTGGACTCTCCAGTCATTTTGTTCGTTTCTTGAATGGTCTGTGGACTCTCCAGTCAGTCATTTTGTTCGTATCTTGAATAATCTTCCGCGATTTGTGGTCTCACAATTATTGTGGATCTTCTCGCTGTTTCAGATTTTCTGATTCCCTTAATCTAAGATGCCTTGTATTTGCGTCTAGTGCTTGTCGGTGCAACCACTTTCATTCATTTTACTGTACCTCCGTTCATATTCTCTCTCTTCCATATTGCTGTCCATCCTCGCCTAACAGTTATTTCATAGTGTAACTGCGAGGTTTTCATCCCGTTACACCTTTCAAACCTACCTACCTCTCAATTTCCTTTCCAGCGCTGAATGACCCCATACTTCCCAGCGCTTGGCCTTTGATCTAAACTCTATATTCCATTCCATTCCATCCTCAAGTATGTACACATATTCATTTTACGAATGTGTGTATTCTTCAAGCAAATGTGGTAATTTTACAATACAGACTGGCGATCCCAGCGCGTGTCTTGGGAACCGACTTTAAATTCCAATTTCATGCCGTCGACGCTGTTGGTTTCTCTTCTTTATATTCCTTTTTTTTTTTTTTTTTTTTTGGTGTTGGAGGGGGCTTTGTTACATACTGTATCCCTGATTAAACACAGCAGGTTGTTCAGTGCTTAGGAGTGTATTTGCTCCCTGAGTTTTGCCCAAAAATAAGTTGCGATAAGATGAAGAGAGTATTGACAGTGCGAATCCGTTCACAGATTTCAATTTTAGCCGTTGAGATTTGTAATTCTCTCTCTCTCTCTCTCTCTCTCTCTCTCTCTCTCTCTCTCTCTCTCTCTCTCTCTCTCTCTCTCTGTAAAGATGGGGTTTTGAGTATTTCATGCAGGATTGATTAAGCGAGTGATGCAATGACTCCGTTGAGTGATTGTTACATAAACTTGTGTTTGCGTTATCCAAGTAAATAAAACCGATTGGCAAGAGATTGATTGTTTTGTATGGAAAGATATGAAAGATATAAGTAAGTAGGAGAGAGAGAGAGAGAGAGAGAGAGAGAGAGAGAGAGAGACGAAAATGCATGCGTCAAGACAAAGCGAAACACATCATGCATAATTAAGAAGGAAAAGGTATAAAAAAAAAAATCCTACCCAACCAACGGAGAGACGAGACTGGTTCGTTTTAATAATGTATAACACTCAGCATAAAGAATTGCTCTGTATAATGAAACCTGAGAACATGTTTACAATGACACTCGAGACTATGGTTTCCCCTACGGTAATGAGAGTCAGAAAGTGCCCTTGACGTCTCCTGCGAGCGAGCGAGCAAGCAAGCGAGCGAGCGACGGGCTAATGTACATTTTACATTAATATATATATATATATATATATATATATATATATATATATATATATATATATATATATATATATATATATATATATAGATACATAGCCTATAGTATATATACAGTGTATATATATGTGTGTGTGTCTTCATCATTCTTCCTGTTCGAAAGGTTACACTTGAAGAGAATAAAACAGAACGAGTGAACTTCTCAAGTCTAAAAAAAAAAAAATTATGGACGAAGGTGGAAGGAGGGGGAGGATCCCCCCTCCCCCCTCCCCGCTGATTAACTTAGGGGTCCGGTCCTCACTAAAAGGACGCCTAACGGAAGGAAGAAAATCTCTCTCTCTCTCTCTCTCTCTCTCTCTCTCTCTCTCTCTCTCTCTCTCTCTCTCTCTCTCGTGATCAAAGGTTTATTAAGGGAGGTAGAAAACTTCCATCAAATATTCGTGATGGTTCCTTTTATGGGAGGGTAGAGGGTTGGTTGGGGGTGGGAGGGGGTTTGTTCACGGCAGAATTTCCATTTCGGCCTCTTAATTTTTTCACAATTTTCCTTATTATTTATGCTTTTTTTCAAATAATCGTATTTGCTTATGTATTTTCAAATGATTTTTTCCTTATAGTCTTTATTTGGTAATATTTTTTAACAAAAATTTTTTTTTTTTTTGGCCGCAATGATTTTGGTATTGCTGTCATTCCGAAGTAAGCGCGATCATCGGAGATTTTATTTTTGAATTTGTTGCATTTTTATCCTCCCAAAAAAGAAGAAAAAATTACAATATTTTTATACCTTCGGACCCTAGCAGCAACCCCTTTCGTTCATTTTACTGTGCCTCCTTTGATATTCTCTGTCTTCCGTCATACTTTCCAGCCTCTCCTAACAATTGATTCATAGTGCAAATGCTTTGAGGTTTTCCTCCTGTTACACCTTTCAAACCTTTTAATTGTCAGTTTCCGTTTCAGCGCTGAATGGCCTCGTAGGTCTCAGCGCTTGGCCTTTGGCCTAAATTCTATATTCTGTTCTGTTCTGTTCTCGTTGTTGCATAGAATGTAACAATCAACCTCTGCTGCATAATTGTGTTGCACGTTGTTGCACAGGGAGACAGTGATTGTTGACATCGCGTTTCATTCACAATATTCAAATGAACTGACCAAGTCATTTTTCCAGCTAATATTAGGAAAACGCTATTTTTAAGAGCGTTGAAAGTGCATGATTGTGTTGCACGATGTTGCACTGCAAGACAGTGATTGTTGACATCGCGTTTTATTCACAATATTGGAGTGAACTGACCAAGTAATTTTTCCAACTAATATTAAGAAAACTCGATTTTTAAGACTGGTGAAAGTATATAAATTTTATAAATATCGAAGTCGAGTGGTAAACAGAAAATCATCAATACATTCTTTTTTTTGTTATTGCTCTTCGCTGTTACGTTCGCTGATGAATTTCCAATTCGATTTTGTTTTCCACTGGTCTGCTTCTTGGGCAGATCAGGAAAACCTCACAAAATGAACTATAGTCGTAGCTCACTTAAGTAGGGAGCCGCGAAAGAAAGGGTTTCCTTTCGCTTGTCGATGCTTTGTTCCCTCCATAATGGGGAAAAATTGTAAACGAGGAACATTACTTAGCTCGATGAACAGTCCCTCACCTTTTGAAAGACACTTTTGATCTCTCTCTCTCTCTCTCTCTCTCTCTCTCCAGTGTTTAACTCCCTTCTCTCTCTCTCTCTCTCTCTCCAGTGTTTAACTCCCTTCTCTCTCTCTCTCTCTCTCTCTCTCTCTCTCTCTCTCTCTCTCTCTCTCTCTCTCTCTCTCTCTCTCCAGTGTTTAACTCCCTTCTCTCTCTCTCTCTCTCTCTCTCTCTCTCTCTCTCTCTCTCTCTCTCTCTCCAGTGTTTAACTCTCTCTCTCTCTCTCTCCCCTTCATCTTGGAATAATTACTCCGGGATTAGAAAGGAGGTTGGGGTTGGGGGGAAGAGACTTCTCGGGTTCATTATGTGCTGTTAGAAAAATCCTCCCAGCCAGCTTGTGCTCTGAATGTACATCAAAGGACCTCCTTTACCTTGAGGTCAGCGGCATGAGATTTCCCCTATACGCCAGCTCGTTGGTAATTGGGTAAGTTTCCGTAATGCCCTCAACCAGGTTCTTCACAATTGCTTGGCTTGTCTGGCTAAGGAGAAATTTCTCGTTAAGAGCTCCGTACGGAAGGCTTTAATACTTGTGAAAAATATTATTGCTGTTTCTCTTATAGAACTCGGCCCTGTGGAGACTTATCCCACTTTTACAGTCGCTGGAACATTATGGCCGTGAGAGGGGCCCCCTAGGTCAGATGGTTACCGGGAAGCCTTGGTCGTTGGATAAAAACTATTTGTGGAGTAGATTTTCATAGCTAGAGAAAAATCATTTTAATGCTTAAATAGGACTGTGTATTAAAATAGAGGAAACGGACTATTGTCATATAAAATTTAAATTGTATAGGTAATTGTAATTGTTTAGGTAATTGTACAGGTAATTTGTCAATTTAAAAAAAGTTTAATTAATAGATGTATGTTGTCTCAAAAATTCAAAAGTGTAACTTGATATTAATCTTGGCTGGATTTTCAAGCGAAAAAAAAGTAATGGAAGAAAAATTTTTTGTGTTGGAAAAAGTTGGTCGCGAGTTTCTTGATATGAATATCAATCAAGCCAATCTTAGTCTGTACGGAAAAGTAAATAATTGTTTAAAGGAAAAAATTTCAATCTCGGTAACATGTTCCGATTTTCACCGACAAATTGAATTTCTTGGTCTCTAAATAAAAGCGCTTGTCTATACAAAGAATCCTTACGTAAGTTAGTCTTGTACGCGAGGAGAGAATTAAATTAGAATTAGGTCATCCGTAAGTATAGTTTCCCGGTGCACTGTAGGTATTCCGTAAGGTTCTTAGAGGCGTGCCTTTGGCCAGTAGCTGCAACCCCTTTCGTTCATGATATTGTACCTCTTCTCATATTTTCTTTCTTCCATCTTATTTTCCAGCCTCTCCTATGGTGCAACTGCGAGGTTTTCCTCCTGTTACACCTCTCGTACCTCCTTATTCTCAATTTCCGTTAAAGCGCTGAATGACCCCATAGGTCCCAGCTCAGTTTGGCCTTTGGCCTAAATCCTATATTCAACTCAACTCAGTAACCATTAGTCGGGTTATGTGTAAATAGGTGAAGTCTCGATCCGCAGCTTGGCACAGAAAGGGCAACGGCGCTTGTCAAGGCTTGGTAAAAAAGGGAAAAAAAGATTTAGAAAATGTTTCGTCTCTTCTTCTCTGGGTCGGCTTCCCTCGCCCCGGCTCTGCTCCCGACGATTTTTTGAGGCATCGTCCTCTCGAACAGAGTTTTCCTTTCGGTCGAAAAATGCGTCGACGTTGCGAGGGGTGCTCTCTCTCTCTCTCTCTCTCTCTCTCTCTCTCTCTCTCTCTCTCTCGTTTCTGGTTTTGGTAACTTATGAGGGCTTAACTCCTCTCTCTCTCTCTCTCTCTCTCTCT
>NC_089777.1:15044344-15054344 GCF_040412425.1 Macrobrachium rosenbergii | reverse complement strand
CTTCGTGTAGTTTTGTAATAGTAAAACGTATTTTCTAAATACATGATTCTGGCAATTGTCTGGCAAGAGCAAAATTCTGAGTCAGGCTTCAACTGTTAAGATTAAAACGATTTAAAAAAATGCGCCGAAGATTCATCGGCGGAATCGAGTTTTCTGTACAGCGGCTACAGCGTATAATCAAGGCCACCGAAAATAGATCTTTCTTTCGGTGGTCTCAGTATTATGCTGTATGAGCCGCGGTCCATGAAACTTTAACCACGGTCCGGTGCAGTCCTGTCCTATATCGTTGCCAGAAGCACGATTATGGCTGATTTAACCTTAAATAAAATTAAAACTACTGAAGCTAGAGGGCTGCAATTTGGTATGTTTGAAGATTGGAGGGTGGATGATCAACACACCAATTTGCAGCCCTCTAGCCTCAGTAGTTTTGAAGATCTGAGGGCGGACGGGAAAAGTGCGGACGGACAGACCAAGCCGGCACAATAGTTTTCTTTTACAGAAAACTAAAAGTGGAGGAATGAATTTATCTGCACCCACTGTTTGCCAATGGACATTCGCCCGGATGTAAAAAAGTGTGTGAATATTTGCATGCTTGTACCGAGTTCAGAAAATCAGAATTTAAAGGTATTGGACCTCTTAGGTTGATTCATAGTTTTTTGCCCTGAAATATATTCTCATTACTGTTGTTTTACAGGCGCAGTTTTTGATATTCTGAAATCCACTTCATTTAGGTCTTTACTTTATCGATTTATTTCTCGATGAAGCCCTGAAAATTTCCCCTGATAAGGGCTGTCTAGGTACGGCGGGCATGTAATGCACTGCTCGGTATCTCTGAATCTGACATGCATTACGTGGATTCCCGGGAATCCGGAAAGGGCCTTTGTCGGTTGCGTTTGCATCCGGAATTGGATGCTGTGTGTATGAACGGGAGATAAAGTAGCCTCATCCTTCCTGGTAACAATCCATCCTCCATTCCCTCACCCAGTGCCTCCATCCTCCTCCTACCAATTCCCCCACCCCCCGAGTCTCCCTACTTCGGCCGAGACAGCGCCAGATCTCGGGCTTGAATTTGTCCCTGTCCCGACGTTTCCGTCAGCGCTTATTGTTATGCATTATATAATGTCTTTGGTCGGGAAAGGGGAATCGAGATCACTAACCCCCGGCCCACGCCCCCCCCCTCGCCTTATAAGAGAACGCTAGTGTCGGGGTAAGTTTTAAAATTCCATTACTGTCTCTCAGACTTTCTGAAAATATGATGTTATGAGGCTGGTTTTGTATTGCGTTTAAATCTGTTATGGATGAGAGTTTTCAGAGAATGAAAGGCTTGTGTGTGTGTGGAATTTTTTTCCCAGGCATTATTTTTGGACTCGATGAATTCTTAGCATTTTGTGGCGTTGCCTTTAAGACATGTTAAATTAGTAGATTCAGTATCACTTTTTTAATTGATCCTCAAGTTTCCATCCATCATCCGAAGTAGAAAGGTCGAACTTGATCCACCATCCTAAATATAGCTATATGAGCTTGTTTGCGCGCTCTATGCGCGCTGGAACCCGGGGCTGCTGTCTCCCCTACCCTCCCGATCCCCTACCTACCCCACTCCAACTCAGGCCGGACAAAGAGGTTTGCAGTTGGAGGGTGGACGTCTCCCCTACCCTCCCGTTCCCCAATCTACCCGCCCCACCCGGGGCGGACAAACCGGTTTGCAGGAGGAGGGTGAACGCCTCCCTTACCTTCCCGTTCCCCAATCTACCCTCCCCCACCCGGGACGGACAAACCAGTTTGCACGGGCTGGGTGGCTGTGTCATGTCTCCTATCACCCAGGGGAGGGCAAACAAGGTCAGATCCACTCGGATTTTATCATTATAGATCAAATTCGATCCACTGTCCGGAATTACGCCCTCGAATTCCATCCACTGCCCGAGAGACAGCGCCAGAATTAGACCCGGTGTCTGAAACCGAGAGCTGGAATTCGAGGCACTGTCCAAATCAGAGCGCTCGATTTCTGAATCTCAGGTTGCTGCTGTTATGAATTTTGCCGCGCGGACGATTATTGCACTCGCTTTGTGAGACTTGGCTAAGCGCCTATTCTCTACGTTTTATCATCTGCTCTTATAAAACGGGAAAGATTACATTCGTTACATTTGACAGAACTGTCATTTTGTCTCCTGCGTTGTCCACCATTTGGATTTGCAAAGTCAGCAGTAAGGCCAGGGAAACCTGCAGTATCTACCATTTTTCTCATTTTAGTATTTTTGCAGACACAGCAATCTGCCATTTTAGGGCAGATTCCACCTCTTCTTGATCAAGGCAATGCGAATCGATTCATTTTGGCAAAGAATTGTCAGCCTCGCGATAATCGATACGGACGCAAATTTTCGACTTTCGAGGACATATACTTTTGGGAAGGGGGGGGGGGTTATTTTGAAGAGCTGAATTGGATTTGAATGGGTTCGTGAAAGAGTAAGGAATGACTTAGGGCAGATTCCACCTCTTCTTGATCAAGGCAATGCGAATCGATTCATTTTGGCAAAGAATTGTCAGCCTCGCGATAATCGATACGGACGCAAATTTTCGACTTTCGAGGACATATACTTTTGGGAAGGGGGTTATTTTGAAGAGCTGAATTGGATTTGAATGGGTTCGTGAAAGAGTAAGGAATGACACTCGGAGGTAATGGAGTGATTGCGCCTCCCGACTGCCAGTATACCAGGGCAGTAAAGGCTTCTAGAGCGTGCTTTATGGGCTAATAGTATCTCTTTATGGCATGGTTTATGGTCGTCGCTTTAAGCGGCTATTGCACACCGGACTTGCGAATACCGTTATATGAATTTTGTGTGTATGCATTTATATATATATATATATATATATATATATATATATATATATATATATATATATATATATATATATATATATATATTTATATATATATATATATATATATATATATATATATATATATATATATATATATATATATATATATATATATATATATATATATATATATATATATATACATATATATATATATATATATATATATATATATATATATATATATATAGACTGTATATATAAATGTATGTATATTATATCTGTATATATATTGCCTTTGTTTCTATGTAAATTTGATAAGTCTGGAGGTAACTCGATGCATTTTGGGCGTGGGGCCAGCCACCTCACCTCTTCAAGACCCGTTGGGATTTTGAGGGTGTTAACACCCTTTCTCGGAGCTACTACACCCTGTAAGATAAAAGGCGTACACTTGCAGGAAGAATTAGATGATAAAAGGCGGAAGCAAGAAAACTATTGTGCCGGCTTTGTTTGTCCGTCCACACTTTTTCTGTCCGCACTTTTTTCTGTCCGCACTTTTTCTGTCCGCCCTCAGATCTTAAAAACTACTGAGGCTAGGGGGCTGCAATTTGGTATGTTGATCATCCACCCTCCAATCATCAAACCTACCAAATTGCAGCCCTCTAGCCTCAGTAGTTTTGATTTTATTCAAGGTTAAAGTTAGCCATGATCATGCTTCTGGCAACGATATAGGATAGGCCACCACCGGGCGGTGGTTGAAGTCTCTTGAGCCTCGGTTCATACGGCATGATCTGTTTTCGGCGGCCTTGATTATTACTCTGAAGTGGCTGTACAGAAAACTCGATTGCGCCGAAGAAACTTCGGCGCATTTTTTGCTTGTTGTTAATGGGCGCAGGTTCCCCCCGCGCTAGTTTCCAGCTCGATGACTTTTCGTATGATTGAAAATGAAAGCGTTTGTCAATTTGGGTGCGTTCTCTCTTCCATTTTATCCTTCATCCTTTATGTATATTTGAATACGCAGTATATATATATATATATATATATATATATATATATATATATATATATATATATATATATATATAGCTTAATGTTAAATAATATTGCAAGACCAGGAAGAACATTCTTTATTATATAATTTATCATTAAGCTAAGATTTCAAGTAGCCGCCTAATTACTGAGACTATATATATATATATATATATATATATATATATATATATATATATATATATATATATATATATATATATATATATATATATGTGTGTGTGTGTGTGTGTGTGTATATATATATTATGTATACAGTATATCACACGAACACAGTTTTTCATTTTCATCGCTGAAACAATAGTGGAAATTCTCGGTTAAAATCGGCGCTTTTTTTTTTAATGGAATGTAATAAAGGACTCCCTTTTCATAATATGAGATTAGCATAAATACGCTGTTTCTGTGAATATTTATTTCTCTTTTTTCCCCTTTGAAATAAAATCGTGGCTGCCTGTAGCACTCTCAGTGCGCGGATTTGCCTACCAAATCGTCATGTAAGCTGTACATAAATATTCTGTCGTGAATGCGTATATATATATATATATATATATATATATATATATATATATATATATATATATATATATATATATATATATATATATATATACATGTGTGTATGTGTGGGGATATATATATATATATATATATGTGTGTATATATATATATATATATATATATATATATATATATATATATATATATATACTGTATGTATCTATATACATATAAATATATGTATGTATTTATACACATTTTTATATAGTATATGTATATATATTTATGTATATATAAATATATATCTATATATATGTATATATTTACAAACATACTGTACATACATGTATGCACACACACAACTCTCTCTCTCTCTCTCTCTCTCTCTCTCTCTCTCTCTCTCTCTCTCTCTGCCCTCGATATTGTTCAGCGGGACACCCATCACAGAAGCACAAAGACATCGCGGAAGACTCGCATTCAATCTCCCCAGTAGCACAATGGCCGCGACACCTGGGATACTGAGCATTTCTCCTGCCTTTTGTGAAAGAGAAATCTCACACGCGAAAATTATGTTTTGTAGAGAATGGCGTTTTGAAAAACGAAGGATTCACTCTTTGTAGAAGTCTTGATCGTAGAGTAGGAAATTCACTCCGTGCGGAGGAGATTTATTCCTGCTTTTGTAGCTGAGGCGTTTCGGCGAGATATTCCCAGCTGCTTTCCAGAGCAGGAATCGAGGAATGCTCCGGCGGTGTTCCCGAGACGTATGCTAGTATTGCACCGGGCCCGGCTTGTTTCCCGTGCCCCTAAGTTAGGTTAGGTTAGTACCTTTACAGTAATTCGGGTGTTGGAAACATAATGAGATCCTTTTACAAGAAAATTCTGTGGTTAGTTTTAAAGATATGGCGTCCCGCTTGTTTCAGGGAAAATGCCTGCCGCCGGCAAGGTCCGTCGCACTTTTCGACCTAGAAAGTCTAGCGTCATATTTGCCGTGTTTGAATTTCTCCAGTGTTTATGCGCGTGTTTGCTACGGATGCCAGGCTTTACCTCTTCCTTTTGGTACGTGTGCCAAAGGCGTTGACGAATGGGGAAGCGGAAAATGTTATTTGATATCGCCCCCTTTGGAAGCAGTCTACCACATTCTCGGCGGTAACGAGCTGAATGAGACTCGCTGGCGATATTCCCTTGCGCCAGTACAAAGGCTGGCTCTCTCTCTCTCTCTCTCTCTCTCTCTCTCTCTCTCTCTCTCTCTCTCTCTCTCTCTCTCTCTCTCTCTCTCTCTCTGAAATACGTAAATTTACGTCGTACATTTTCACAGATTAGACACATGAGCGCCTCGATATACCTTACAATATCGTAATTCAATTATCATGCATAAATGGTTTCGTAATTTGGTTGTATACTAATTAACTCAGAATTATGTCGTACAAATGAAACGTGTCAGCATCCCACATTGAGATCTGGAAATAAAATGCGTGGGTTCTTTTTTTTCATTTGATTTAGAGAATCGCAGCTTATCGAGATTAATGACCCCATAAGGGTAAAATTTTAACACGGTATGTATCCACCTTTGCGGCGTGATTAGTACAAACCTTTTGGGGAATTTCCGGATGAACATAAACAAAAGACTTTACATGTCATAAAGATAATGACCCCAAGAAATATTGTGAATTTTCCCCCTATGGCTTTATTACCGGCCACCATAAATTAATGTGACTTTTTTCCTAGCCAAAATTGTGACTTATTTTCCTGTGAGTTTTTTCCTAGTCAAAGTTGTGACTTATTTTCTTGTGACTTTTTTCGTAGCCAAAATTGTGACTTTATTTTCCTGTGACTGTTTTCCTTGCCAAAATTGTGACTTTTTTCCTTTGATTTTTTTTCCTAGCCGAAATTGTGACCTATTTTCTTTTCCTGTGACTTTTTTTTTTTCTAGCCAAAATTGTGACTTATTTTCCTGTGACTTTTTCCCTAGCCAAAATTGTGACTTATTTTCCTGTGACTTTTTCCCTAGCTACAATTGTGACTTATTTACCTGTGACTTTTATCCTAACCAAAATTGTGACTTTTTTCTTAGCCAAAATTGTGACTTATCTTCCTGTGACTTTTTCACCGGCCAGCTGTCTCATGCATCCGCCCTCGAAATTAACAATTAATATAATCCCCTTTCAAAACCAGGGGATTGTTATGCTAATCAAGGCGCGGAGTGAATGCTTGGATTAGGACAAATTAATTACGTAACGGTCGTAAATTCTGATTAACTTGTCAGGGATTTAGGAGGATTATATCGGGATGCATACGAGAGGGAAATTGACAAAAAATAAATTCGTTTTATGAATATCGGTAGAGACGGACATATTTATAATCGTCTTCTGTATGTAGAAAGATACCTTAGGAACTAGGTCAGGTCAGGTTAGATCTGGTCATGGAACAATGGGGAATTTGGGTGTGGGAAACACAATGAGATTATTTTAAAGAAAATTCCATGGTTGGTTTTTAAGATATGGCGTCCCGCTTTCTTCAGGGAAAGGTCCCGGTACTCCGTTACATCTCGGGAGAATGCTACCGGGCTTCAGAGAAGAGGCAGATTGACAAAAAATAAATTTTATGAATATCAATAGAGACGGACATATTTACAATCGTCTTCTAAATATAGAAAGATACCTCAGGAGGTGATGATAGCGTAAAGGAGGCGACCGGAGGATGTCGAATTGGTTAAGCACTGATATGAAACACCGATATGATGTTCTTGGGAGCCCCATTAATGTTTTATGGTATTTTCATAGAGATGAGATGCGTCTGGGCAATCAACCCCTATAAGCTTTGGGCTGGTGTCCTGATGCGATGATGGACTGACGTGTGTGTGTATTGGTAAGTATATATATATATATATATATATATATATATATATATATATATATATATATATATATATGTATATGTATACACACACACACACACACACATATATATATATATATATATATATATATATATATATATATATTGTATGCGTGTGTGTGCTGTAATCTTCTAATAGCATCCCATAATTTGACTAGTAAATAAGGTCCTCCTGCAACGAAATTGCTATAAAAGAAACTGCGTAATAAACAATTTCCTAGTCCAATCCTATCACGAGAATCTTTGGCTTGAGTGTAAATCTGTACGAAGAAACTACAGCACACCTGAGTTTTTAATTTCTTCATTTAATCTTCACTGTGAACAGTAAGCACAAGGGTGCTTTGAACGCCCAAGTATACTTGCTTTTCTATTTTTATCGTATCTTGTTTGATATTCATGTGTTGTCAATTGCGTTTTAGTTTCCTATAAAGGAAAACTATTGTGCTGGCTTTTTCTGTCCGTCCGCACTTTTTCTGTCCGCCCTCAGATCTTAAAACCTACTGAGGCTGAAGGGCTGCAAATTGGTATGTTGATCATCCACCCTCCAATCATCAAACATACCAAATTGCAGCCCTCTAGCCTTAGCAGTTTTTATTCTATTTAAGGTTAAAGTTAGCCATAATCGTGCTTCTGGCAACGATGTGGGATAGGCCAACCCCATAGTATTTCACTGTCTTCATACATCCACAATATTGGACTGTCTTCATTAACCCCACAATATTGGACTGTCTTCACTAACCCCACAATATTGGACTGTCTTCATCAACCCGACAGTATTGGATTTTCTTCACTAACCCCACAGTATTGGATTGTCTTCACTAACCCCACAATATTGGATTTGTCTTCATCAACCCCACAATATTGGATTGTCTTCATCCCCACAATATTGGATTGTCTTCATCAACCCCACAATATTGGACTGTCTTCATTAACCCCACACGGTTGCTTGTCTTCACCAATCCTGCACAGTTGAGTCAGTCTTCATCAACCCCACAAAACTATTTTGTCTTCATCAATCCTACACAGTTGGATCAGTCTTCATTAACCCCAACCATTTGAATTGTCTTAATCAACCCCACGCAAATGGATTGTTTTCAGTCCCACTCAGTCGCCCTGTCTTTATCAGTCTGTACAGTTAGACTGTCTCCTGCAGCCACACACAGTTGGGTTGTCTTCCTCCATACCACCCAACAGACTTGTCCTCTTAGTCAGTTTGCCTCATGTGGTGCACTGTAGGCATTACCTAGGGTTCTATGCAGTCCCTTCGGCCCCTAGCTGCAACCCCTTTCATTCCTTTTACTCTACCTCCAATTCATATTCCCTTTCTTCCATCTTGCTATCCACCCTCTCCTAACAAATGTTTAACCAACAATACAACGTGGATTGGGGTCATATAAGAGCCTGTCGTATGGCAGCGAGGAGTTTTTGTCAGTGTTGAATACTGTTTGTGCGTTTGTTTATCTTTTAGTTTTTGGTCCAAGTGGTACTCCTCCACTCCTCTAATGACAGGGTTCTATGACTTGAGTCTCAATTTGCTTGTCATTCGATCTGTGTGTGAGTGTATGTGTGTCGGCGTGAGTTTATGTGTGTGTATGCATGCGCGCGTGTGAATATAAACTGATACGCTGCAGCCTGCCAATCAGAAGTCCATTATCTGAAGGACAATTAAGTCTGGAGTTGGTAATTCCCGGCGGTCGATTGAAGTTTGGGTTTTCCTCGAGAGGACATTCGGTGTAGCTACTAAATTGGTGATTATTTTTGTAAGACTTCCCCTCCTTTGATGTACGCACAGGGGCTCTCTGCCCGAGTCTGCTCTGTTCGTCACAGGAAGTATGTCGGTGTCTGTCTGTAATTTGTGCTTACTCCTGGTGTGTCATTTGTTCTCTTGGGAAATTGAATATCGCTTTTTAATTATTTTTGATTCTGTGTTCATTGAATTCTGACATCCCGCCGGACGTATGATTTGTGTTCAAAGATTCTGATATGTTAGGGAAAGAGGGAGCCTAAAGAATCTGTAATTATAAAATCCGAGTGGATCGGGCGACAGTAGGGGAGACATGACACAGCCACCCACTCCCTGTAAACCGGTTTGTCCGCCCTGATAGGGGCGGGGTAGGTAGGGGAACGGGAGGGTAAGGGGAGACATCCACCCTCCTCCTGCAAACCTGTTTGTCCGCCAGTGCTTGAAGGGTGCAGTTCCAGTGAAAGAGATCGAGAACTTCTGAAGTGATTAAAGTAAAAAGGTGACATTTCGAGGGAAGTGAGATCTAGAAAGAAGGTCAAAGGCATCCCAGAAAAATAATAGCAACAGAGGAAAGTGGTATGCCCAGAGATGAGACTGTAGGTATCAAAATGGAAAGAACGGTGCCAAAGCGACGCTGGTCGATCTAAGTAGAGAATGGAAGGCCTCCGGCCGCATCTGGTAGCACTGGTGCCACAGCTATTATCCAGAGGCGCGACTCCCCATTATTGGGAGGGGCAAATCTAGTTCCCCCCTGTCATTTGTAAAGTGCCTTTGGCTAATTAATGATGGCACTCTTCCGATAATGCAGGGCCGCGAGGATGGCGGAGGGGTGGGTTGTTGAACAGGGAAGACGGGAAAAGCGACCGAGGGAGAGAGAGAGACAAAAAGTATACCTTAGTTTAACCAGACCACTGAGCTGATTAACAGCTCTCCTAGGGCTGGCCCGAAGGATTAGACTTACTTTACGTGGCTAAGAACCTGTTGGTTACCTAGCAA
>NC_089777.1:15026844-15041844 GCF_040412425.1 Macrobrachium rosenbergii | reverse complement strand
TCTCTCTCTCTCTCTCTCTCTCTCTCTCTCTCTAAGGGATTCGTTCCAGGTATACACTTGCAGCCGATCTCTCTCTCTCTCTCTCTCTCTCTCTCTCTCTCTCTCTCTCTCTCTCTAAGGGATTCGTTTCAGGAATACACTTGCAGCCGATCTCTCTCTCTCTCTCTCTCTCTCTCTCTCTCTCTCTCTCTCTCTCTCTCTCTCTCTCGATTCATTTTAGGATTGCACTTGCAGTCGAGATTCTCTCTCTCTCTCTCTCTCTCTCTCTCTCTCTCTCTCTCTCTCTCTCTCTCTCCTTCCTTTTTGACAGTAGCTAGGAGGCGGGTTCGTGGCGTCTTGTATTTTCAAGAGAGATTTTAGAAAGTGTTTCACTGGCAGCCATCATCCACGGATCCGTGTTTTATCGCCAGAAGGCTGTTTGGAGAATCTTCATCCATATTTTGGGACACTCAGGCTGAAAAGTGTGTCCTCATTTTGGTCAGTTTTCTGTAAAAGAAAACTATTGTGCCGGCTATGTCTGTCCGTCCGCACTTTATTCTGTCCGCCCTCAAATCTTAAAAACTGCTGAGGCTAGAGGGCTGCAAATTGGTATGTTGATCATCCACCCTCCAGTCATCAAACATACCAAATTGCAGCCCTCTAGCCTCAGTAATTTTTATTTTATTTAAGGTTAATGTTAGCCATAATCGTTCTTCAGGCAACGATATAGATAAGCCACTACCGGGCCGTGGTTAAAGTTTCATGGGCCGCGGCTCATACCGAGAAAATGGAAAGATAAATCTATTTTCTTTGGCCTTGATTATACGCTGTAGCGGTTGCACAGGAAACTCGATTTTAGTTAAAATGTTACATTACAGTAAATATTGATCGGTTACATTGATTTTAGAGGGTTTCAGCTCCACCTTGATAGTATTTATTCTGCGTTTCGAGTCTCTCTCTCTCTCTCTCTCTCTCTCTCTCTCTCTCTCTCTCTCTCTCTCTCTCTCTCTAATATTAAAGTAATCCGCTTCAGGGATCATAAAGGCAGCGTTGGAATGTCTTAATTTTAGCTTCAGATTTAGAAATTTGTAATTTCCCTTTGGCTGTGTGACAGCAAACGTCCAGAATAGCATAGGTAAAGAAAAAACATTCCGGCTGAATTGCCGTTCACGTAACAACGCGCACGCGCACACGCATGTACGTGTAGACACTTTGGTTGTAACGGAATTAATTGTAATCATCTTCAGAAGAGTGGGCGGTAGGGAGTCAGTATGGTTTAAATCAGCGGAATTTCATCCGCATCCTCGTGGGTTTCTGAGGCAACGGGCTGGGAGAAGGCGAAGGGAAGAATCTTCTTCAATCTTCCTATCTTTTTCCTCCCTGGGAAGACCGGGGCTTTAATTAAATAAATGCGGATTCACTTGTGTAGCAACGAATTGAGTTTCGTTGAGTTGGTTTCCTTTTTTTATGGGCAGTTGAACTGCTGTCCAGGGGTCGCGTGGTAAGACTTTAACCTTTATATATATATATATATATATATATATATATATATATATATATATATATATATATATATATATATATATATATATATACAGTATATATACACATATATATAATACATAAGTATAAATACATACACATACTCATCCATATTTATTCACAATATATGTAAGCAAAGGAACCCACGAGTCCCAACTTTTCAAACTGCTCCTGATTCTCTCTCTAAGACGTTTATGAAAATGCCAGGAAACTTGCGGAGCGAAAACAGGAGTGCCACGCTCAGTGGAGTTGCTATATACAATGCCATCCCTGTTTTCTTTTTACTCTTTTTCTTTTTCTCTCTTTTTCTTAGTTTGCAAGCGAATCATAACAAAGAAGTTCGCATGACAGGAAACTTCTCTTAAAAGGAATTTGGCAGTCGGGGTAGGAACACTGTTTGGAAAATTAAATAAAGACGAATCTTAAACAGAGAGAGGAAGGGAGAAGTGTGTGTTAGAATGGGGGAATTTATGTTAACGGTAGGATTGTGAAACCAGGGATTTCACGAAATCCCTGACATTTTCAGGGAGTTTGTGAAATCACCAATTCACTTGGGAACATTTGATCCCCCGGTGGGCTAGTACTAAACACGGCGAAACAGTGATTCATCTACACTGTTTTGCCGTGGATCCAGTGTATTTCGCTGTGCTTAGTACTAGCCCCTCAGGGATCCAGTGTGTTTCGCCGTGTTTAGTACTAGCCCCCTCGGGGATCCAATGTATTTCGCCGTGTTTAGTACTAGCCCCTCGGGGATCCAGTGTGTTTCGCCGTGTTTAGTACCAGCCCCTCGGGGATCCAGTGTTACTAGCCTCTCAGGGACCCAATGTGTTTCGCCATGTTTAGTACTAGCCCCTCGGAGATCCAGCGTGTTTCGCCGTGCTTAGTACTAGCCCCTCGGGAATCAAATGTCCCTAAAGCAAACTGGTCATTTCACATATTAACTGTAACATGTTTAAAAGAGGTAGCGCATCACTTCGGAGCTGTTGGCAGAGAGTGCATTTTCTCAAGTCGTTCTTAATGGTTCCTCATTTCCCCCCCCATTTACATATTCTTCTCTCTTATCAAAAGAGTTACCCATTCAATAAGGTATATATCCATCGACTCGAAACTTAGAAAACGTAGTGGAGGTGAGTCTGAACGTCATCGGCCACGTTTCGAATCGAGACGGATCCTCCTTCAGTCTCTTTTTTTTTGTTTTTGTTTTTGTTTCCCGAATGAATGAAGTTTTCAGGTTCTTTGATGCGTGGAGAGTGGTCTGAGCGAGCTAGTGCCTGTCTCATTCATGCTGTCCGGCGAGCTGTGCTGTGCGCCCTTGCAGTGATTGAAAGCAAGTGTCGTCGATAACTGGTGATTATCGAGAGCGGGCTTTTGGGGCCCCAGGTTCTGACAGGCTGTGAAAGGATTCGGGATGGAAATTTCATCGGATTTTCGTGTTTCTTTTTTTTGACGTTTCTTTCTTTAGATTCACATTTTGTGATTGCGGTTGTCAAGATTTCTGGAAGGTTTGAATCAAGGACACTGTTTGCGTTCATACTTATATAATAATAGGGTTTGTGTATGTATGTATGTAGACTATATATATATATATATATATATATATATATATATATATATATATATATATATATTGTTTTATCTTAAAAAGGCCCATAAACAAAGCCTATGCAAAGTTGAATAAGGCACTATATTTCAGCTCTATTTGTTAAGGGCAGACAGGTCTTTAAAAATGGTGAAAAACCTTCTCAGTATATCGATTTTTTTGTGTGCAATTTGAAGGGAGAATAGACCGGACTTGTTATTCAAAAGTGAATTTGCTATCAAGAATAACCATCTTAAATTTATAGTGAGTTAGAAATAGTTCAAGAAATACGACCAGTGAAAAGATCTGATATGGGGGTGGGGGGTGTTGGGATCAAAAGTTCTAGATCCACTTACAAACAAACCTTGAGTTTTTGCAGGGTTCATATTCATTCCCCAAATTGTCACTGTGCTCAAATTGTAGCTCGATTTGTGTTAGAAGGATGCACTTTTAGCTCTGTGTAAAAAGGAAGCAACCGCAGTTCTAACACGAGGCGTTGCAGATCATGAAACATTATCTACATAAGCTACCAGCCTGTTTTTTAGGGGCAAACCGCTTATCATGTAAATAATATAACTTGCGGGAACCCAGAACACTGCCCTGCGGGACACCAGAAATTACAACTATTGTAGTCTACGTTCTACCCATCACCAACTGTTTTTACCTAGTAGGGGGGGGTAATGCCGCCAGTTCGCCTCAAGGAGTGCATTGTAGGCATTATTTGAGGTTCTTTGCAGCGTGCCTTCGTCCCGTAGCTGCAACCCCTTTCATTCCTTTTACTTTACCTCTATTCATATTATTTTTCTTCCACCTTTCAAACCTACCTACTCTTAGTTTCCTTTCCAGCGTTTGGCCTTCGGCCTAAATTCTATAATTCTCTATATTCTAACTGTTTTTAAGTCGACGAGCTGAAAGCTTCTCGAACTTCCTTCCGTTTTTAAATCAGAAAGCTAGGGCATCATGATGAACGCGGTCAAAGGCTAACTAGAATCAAGAACAGTCATACGAACTGACTGACCAGATTCTGAGGATAACGGCACAGGGCTGTCGGTGGCGAGAATTGCATCACAAGAACACTGGCCCTTGCGAAAACCAGGCAGTATATCAGGGAACAGATGAAATGGCGTGGAAATGGTGATGATAAGACCTCCCACTCCCACAAATGGCAGTGTAGAAGCATTGCCAATTCTCCTGCAAGTGCAAGAAGGACCTCTTCTTGCTAGCTTACAAAGAAAATTACTCAGTAGCTAAGATCCGTTAACACAGAAACAACGGAAAGAATTCTTTCGGGTCTAACCTTGATACGAATCCAAGTGAGAAGTTTTTTTGTGTTACAGGGCCAGAAAGCTAGACTAGTCGGTTTAGTTTCACATTAACCTGTTCAGCATCGAAATAACATTTTACCTTTGGCTGTGGGTGTTTAATATATATATATATATATATATATATATATATATATATATATATATATATATATATATATATATATATATATATATATATATATATATATACATACACACACATTATAATGTGTAATATGTATGTATGAATCTCATTTGTTTTATTTCGGAATTTGATGGTCTTCTTGGCCAGTATGGGTGCACAGTGCCCCCCCACCCCCTGTAAATTTGGTCTCATGTTTTAGACGAACCCAGACGTTAATGTAGGACCCAGCGGATGCAACTGGACTTGATAAGCGGAGTTTATACCGCATCCAAATAAGCCTTTTCCACTGGACGAAGGTCCAGTTGCCGGGTATTTTTAGGCGTTTTCTCCCGGAATTTAGGGAACTTGACCTCTTCTCTCCCCTCCCCTACCCTTTCCTCCTCTCCCGTAACTCTTCCCTCCCTCCCCCTTTCCCCCCTCTCTCCTCCCTCTGCTATCCTTTCTCTCTCCACCTCCTAATCTTTTTCTTACTTTTATCATCTCCTCCTCCCCTCCCCACCCCTTCCCCTTCCCCTTCCTCTTCCTCTTCCCTCCCTTCCCTCTTCCCTCCTCACCCCTCCCCCTGCTATCCTTTCTCTATCCACCTCCTAGTCTTTTTCTTCCCTTTATCATCTTCTCCCCTCTCCTCCCCACCCCTTCTCCTTCCCTTTAACATCTTCTCCCCCTCCCCACCCCTTCCCCTTCCCTTTAACATCTTCCCCACTCCTTCCCATTCTACTTCCCTTTAACATCTCCTTCCCCACTCCTTCCCATTCTACTTCCCTTTAACATCTCCTTCCCCACTCCTTCCCATTCTACTTCCCTTTAACATCTTCCCCCTCCCCACCCCTTCCTCTTCCCTTTAACATCTTCCCCCTCCCCACCCCTTCCTCTTCCCTTTAACATCTTACCCCTCCCCTTCCTCTTCCCTTTAACATCTCCTTCCCCTTCCCCACTCCTTCCCCTTCCTCTCCTCTCTTCCTTCGATTCCCGTCCTCCTCTCCCTCCTTTTCCTTCCTCCTTTTCTTTCCTCGTCTCCTCCCCCCTTCTTCCTGCCCCCCTGCAGCAGCCTGCGGACTTGGTCAATAATCAGGAATTTATCGAGAGCTTTGAGACAACAGGAGGAGTCGCAACCCTGCTTTTTGATATCGGAAGAAATGAGTCGAATTTGTTATGCTCAGGGGAGGGGGCCGCGGATAACCCCCTGCTCGGCCCCTGTTTGAGAGGTCGTATGTTACAGTATATGGGAAATTGAGGTCTTATTTGTTTTTTTCTTATTTTGTGTTAATGGTTTCAATAAGATTTTTTTTTTAAATGGTGCTGAATTCATCTTCAACCGTTTTGGTGTTTAGTGATGTAATTAATTCTCTTACGATTGCTTTCAAAATTATAGTTTTGTTGGTTGAGCAGGAATGATATATATATATATATATATATATATATATATATATATATATATATATATATATATATATATATATATATATATATATGTATGTGTATATATATATATATATATATATATATATATATATATATATATATTTATATATATTTGTATATATATATATATATATATATATATATATATATATATTTTGTAAGAATTCGCAGTTTAGGATATTTCCTTTCTCAACGCTTTGTTGTCTGCCAACTTTTATTTTTCGCTCTCTCAACATGTGGCAGAACACTTTAGGTTCCACTTGGACAAAGCAGAGGCCACTTTTTTCCTAGCCGGAGTCATTGTCGAATTTCACTTCCTTCTGCAATAATGGAAATGTAGAAAGAAAAAGGATTCCAGCCCTTGGAGAGAGAGAGAGAGAGAGAGAGAGAGAGAGAGAGAGAGAGAGAGAGAGAGACGCTTGTGTTTATAATGCTAGGGGGGAAAAAAGGGCCGAGTCAAATTGGGGTTGCAGTCGAGACGAAGGAAGAACGTATAAAACTCCATGCCGGAGAGGACAGATTGGATCTCTGGCTGGCCAACTGGTGGTCGAGGCTAATAAAAGAGGCGATTTTGTGGGGTGGGGAAGGCGCCGAGGGGGTGTGGGTTGGGGGGCGGGGTTGAAATGTCGCTAAGATTGTGGAGAGATGTTTTATTCAGAAGCTGTTCTCTAGTCTTCCTTTTTAAGCCGATAATAGAAAGAGCGACTTGACATCGCTTTCCGGCTCTTTTTTGTTTTTCTTTCCATTCCGCCTGCGAGCTGTGCTGGGGGTTCTGTTTGGGTGCCGTTTTCGGGTTGCTTTCGTGGTCTGTGAACTCCAATTTATATGTTCACTGCCACAGGTCCCTCCGTGTACTTTCTCGAATTCGCTCGCCCTGGTTTTGTTTTTGTGGGTGGAGTTTTTTTTTTTTTTTTATCTGAGCACTCTTGCTCGATGCGTTTTCTTTGACATGGAAATGCGATAAATTTCATTCTGTATTTTTTTTTTTTTTTTTTTGACGGGGGAAGGGTGGGGGCGAGTCGGGTGGGGCTAAATCAGAATTAGCCACTTTACTTTTCGTTCCATTTTTCTACGATAAATGTCGTTCTGTAGGTTTTTTTTTTTTTTTTTTTTTTTGACGGGGCCCAGGGGTGGGGGCTAAATCAGAATTAGGCACTACTTTTCTTTGCATTTTTATCTAAACAATTCCGGTTTACTGGAATTCGTTACATATTTTCACCTGGAATGGTTTTACATGTTCATTTTAACAGATTGGTACTGAATGATGTATTGAATATTGTTTGTCTGTTATCTTTTTAGTTTTCTGTAAAAGAAAACTATTGTGCCGGTTTTGTCCGTCCGTCCGTCCGCCCTCAGATCTTAAAAACTGCTGAGGCTAGAGGGCTGCAAACTGGTACGTTGACCATCCACCTTCCAGTCATCAAACATACCAAATTGCAGCCCTCTAGCCTCGGTAGTTTTGATTTTATTTAAGGTTAAAGTTAGCCATAATCGTGCTTCTGGCAACGATATAGGAAAGGCCACCACTGGGCCGTGGTTAAAGTTTCATGGGCCGCGGTTCATACAACATTATACCGAGACCACCGAAAGATAGATCTATTTTCGGTGGCCTTGATTATAAGCTGTAGCAGCTGTACAGAAAACTCGATTGCGCCGAAGAAACCTTGTCGCTTTTTTTTTTTACTTGTTTTGTAAGTGTAATTAAAACTGATTACTGAAAGTTTATACTATTTCTTTACTTGAAATTTTAAAAAGTGAGATTCATTCAGGTATTTGAAGGCTAGTGAATTCTGCTTTACGTCTGTAGGGAGTTCTTCAAAGCGAGTCTACTGATAGCCGTGATGCGCATGCGTGCCTAAGGGTTTCCTGTTATATGATGTTTTGGGTTTGTATGTTAGGAAAAATGCAAATTTCTGTTTTGATTTATCATTTTGATGGTGTTTAATGACTGGTTTGTGTTATAAGATTTGGTTGTAGCGAATTGTTTTAGCTGTTTGTTTTTTTGTTTGTATTGCTGTCATTATGGCGACTGTTTCATCTTGTCCACAGATTCGAAGGTATTTCCCTCTTTCCAATTGTTCTTAACCTTTTTATTACCACCCCCCCACTTGCATCTGTGAGTAAAATTCCCTCCCAGATTTAAAGGAAAATAAAAAAAAAAAGAGAAAGAGAAGGGGTGTTTTATTCTTTTGGGAATGAATTAGTGAGACACTTGACACTGCTTCTTATCGACTCTCGTTAAGAGAATAACGAATATAATTAGAGAATTTTTAATTCTTCCCTAGGGCTCGTGCCCCCCTTCGAAATTTCTGACGCCCCCAGGTAAATAACCACTGCAGTCGATGAATGTTACCCTGTACTCACGGTTGACTTTGGAACTTCCTTTCAGATTATCAGTCCCTATTTTCCACCTTTGGCTTTTCGCGAAAGATTATCAGTCCCTATTCCCCACCTTTGGCTTTTCGCGGAACCAACGAAGATGTTTATAGAGAGAGAGAGACTTAGCAAGCAATCCAGTGATCAGTGTATTGCTTTTCCTTCCTGAGTGTTGGCGTGCGTGTGGTTGGAGATGCGAAACTCAGGTGTAGTGGGGAAAATGCTTGCGAAGGTAAAAGTTGCTTGTATTCAGCGTGGTAACAGACTGGCTGTGAGGCACTGTGTGACGTTTATTGAGATGGGCGTTAAACAAGATGGAGATGGAGAGAGAGAGAGAGAGAGAGAGAGAGAGAGAGAGAGAGAGAGAGAAGAATATACCCCTGAGGTCATAGTAGTAACTGCTTTCCTGACGTGCAGAATGTTATTTAGTTTTCTGACAAGAAAACTATTGTGCCGGATTTGTCTGTCCGCCCTCAGATCTTAAAAACTACATAGACTGGAGGGCTGCAAATTGCTACCACCAATCATCAGATATACCAAATTGCAGCCCTCTAGCCTCAGTAGTTTTTATTTTATTCATGGTTGAAGTTAGCCATGATCGTGCATCTGGCAACGATGTAGGCCAGGCCACCACCGAGCCGTGGTTCAATTTTCATGCGCCGCGGCTCATACAGCATTATACCAAGATCATCGAAAGATAGATCTATTTTCGGTGGCCTTGATCATACGCTGTACAGAAAACTCGGCTGCGCCGAAGAAACTTCGGCGCATTCTTTACTTGTTTATGTACAAATCAGTAATTAATTGTTTATTTGAACGAAGGAGCAGATACTTAAGCGGGATTTGGTTCACGTAATTTGACTGTACCAAATCCATTACTGATAACTGCGCAGCGCACAAGAGGTTTTAAATTTCAGGGATTGTGGAGATGGGAATAAACTGTATTTATAGAAAGTCTTCCATTACTGATCACGGACATTGTAACGCCTTCTTAATACACACACTGAAGATGGATTTGGTCAAATATCTGTGTGTTTCTAAATGTCACCAGTCACGGTAACAAGATATGACAAATGAATTATGAAAGTGAAAATCAACAGCTGGCGACAGGACGAACTTGGGAAAGAACCTGTGCTCTCTTAATAATTATCAGTCTTTTATAGACCACGAATCATCGAGGATTCTGTCATTCAAGAGGTCAATTAGACTGAGTGGGAGCATTAGATCTTAGAGTAATTTAATTAAATTCTGGATCCCTCCCCCCCACCAAAAAAATTTAGCTGAAGCAATATGCGTGCTCTCTCACACAACAGTTAATTAGCATCGTACATGCTAACGAGACCAGCAGCTGTTTTTGCCTTGGAAATATAATACTCCGGGAACGGTTTTACTTCCCCACTACTGAACCTTACTCCAGCAAGTCTAATTTGTCGAGAATGAAAGCTGCATCCCCGCGAAGGGAAAGCGAAAATTACCAGCACGCAAGTTGTCTAGCCGGGATGCAAAATGCAAATTCCTGAGATGTATGCTAGTATTGCGCCAGGCCCGGTTTTATTTTTGCCGTGTCCCTAGGTTAGGTTAAGGTTAGGTTAGGTTAGGTAAAGTTAGGTTAGGTTAGGTTAAATTAGATTAGATTGGATTAGATTAGAAGTTAAGAGGGAATTTGGGTGTGGGAAACATAATAAGATTATTTTCAAGAAAATTCTACGGTTATTTTTAAAGATATGGCTTTTCTCAGGGAAAGGACCCGGTACTCGGTTACCTCTCGGGGAAAACACAGCCGGGCAACAAACTACGATGGCGGTGTAAATAGGAAATGAAGGCATTCTTTCCGCACTTGTTCTGCAACCCCTTTCATTCTTTTTACTGTACCTCCGTTCGTATTCTCCTTCTTCCGTCTTACTTTCCACTCTCTCCTAACAATTGTTTCATAGTGCAACTGCTTTGAGGTTTTCCTCCTGTTACACCTTTCAGTCCTTTCTAATGTCAGTTTGCGTTTCAGCGCTGAGTGACCTCATAGATCCTAGCGTTTGGCCTTTGTCTTAAAATACTAATAATATATATATATATATATATATATATATATATATATATATATATATATATATATATATATATATATATATATATATATATATATATATATATATATATATATATACACTTTATATTCATTCCCCTCTACAGTAGCATTAGTCCAAGACGAAAGGATGAATCATATAGACAGTTGTATAGTTTTCTGTAAAAGAAGACTAATGAGATAGCTCTTTGTCTGTCCGCCCTCAGATCTTAAAAACTACTGAGGCTAGAGGGCTGCAAATTGGTATATTGGTCAACCACCCTCTAATCATCAAACATACCCAATTGCAGCCCTCTAGCCTCAGTAGTTTTTATTTTATTGAAGGTTAAAGTTAGCCATGATCATGCGTCTGGCACCGCTATAGTTGCCAACAACACAGGCCACCACCGGGCCTAGGCTGAAATTTTCATGGCCCGCGGCTGAGAATTTCATAGGCCGTTGCTGAGAGTTTCATACAGCATTATACGCTGGACAGAAAACTCGATTGCGCCGAAGAAACTTCGGTGCATTTTTTACTTGCTAATGTCTGTTGCATCCGCCATGCTCCTTCCATCCGACCTAGCTCTCAGAAGGAGCTTATTTCCTCAGATTATTTCATGCCCTATGAAAGATAAATTATTATCAGTTATAAGTTTGAGGAACTCCAGAAAACACCGTACTCTCTATCACTCTCTCTCTCAGCAGTTTAGTAGCCATAAATCGATCAGTCTCTCTTGAAGTGATTCTAAGATGTAGAGGTTCTCTCTCTCTCTCTCTCTCTCTCTCTCTCTCTCTCTCTCTCTCTCTCTCTCTCTCTCTCTCCAGCTTTGCGTCAGTAAAATCAGTGGAAGTCTTCAAATTTGGATTCACGCGATGGATTATTCATTTCCTTTTCCGTTCAGATATCTGGCATAGTTTGTATTTATTCTTATCGTGCTCTGGTTCATGTACTCTGGTTCATGTGCTCTAGTTCATGCGATCTGGTTCATGTGCTGTGGTTCATGAGCTCTGGTTCATGTACTCTGGTTCATGTACTCTGGTTCATGTGCTCTGGTTCATGAGCTCTGGTTCATGAGCTCTGGTTTATGTACTCTGGTCCATGTGCTCTGGTCCATGAGCTCTGGTTCATGTACTCTGGTCCATGAGCTCTGGTTCATGTACTCTGGTCCATGAGCTCTGGTTCATGTACTCTGGTTCATGTACTCTGGTCCATGAGCTCTGGTTTATGTACTCTGGTTCATGTACTCTGGTTCATGTGCTCTGGTCCATGAGCTCTGGTTCATGTACTCTGGTCCATGAGCTCTGGTTCATGTACTCTGGTCCATGAGCTCTGGTTCATGTACTCTGGTTCATGAGCTCTGGTTCATGTACTCTGGTTCATGAGCTCTGGTCCATGTGCTCTGGTTCATGTACTCTGGTCCATGAGCTCTGGTTCATGTACTCTGGTCCATGAGCTCTGGTTCATGTACTCTGGTTCATGAGCTCTGGTTCATGTACTCTGGTTCATGAGCTCTGGTCCATGTGCTCTGGTTCATGTACTCTGGTTCATGCAATACTGAACGGTCAATTTGACGTCAAGTATAATCTAGGAAGGTACTTCATTTACCTGCTTAATCAGTCATTTTAATTAAAATACAACCGTATGTCTGTCGCTCGGGACTTTGCAATGATGCTTCATACATTTAGTTGTATTAATTGGAATTCGATGTGTTGGTGGGTTTGGTGGGGCCGGGGGTGTGGGTGAACTAAACCCTACCCTTTTAAACTATGCCAGTTTGAATAGATATATTATGTAACTTTGCGGTAATTTGGAGTACGTATATCACGGTAATTGGTTTAACCGACCCCACTCCGCCTCTGCAGCGGTAATAAAGGCGAAATGATGATATTAATGGTTGGCTAAATGTCATACACCTGTGTGAATCGGACGAGACATTTTGACTGGAACAGTTTTCAACTAAATGCTTAATGCCGTGGAAAAAGTGAGCGGTGAAAATATTCCTCTCAGCTTAATTAGTAAAAGATAAATAGCCATTAATTATTTAGGCAAACGTCATTTTTTTTTTAATTTCGTCCTTTAATTAATAATGAATCGAGTCTTTTTAAATATTTACTGATGCTGGAACACGGGCAAATTGCTATTGCAGGTTTACGTGTCGATACGTTTCCAAGTGTAGTTTCGTGTAAGTGCGAGGTTTTCCTCCTGTTACACCTTTCAAACCTTTTGCTGTCAATTTCCGTTTCAGCGCTGAATGACCTCATAGGTATCCCAGCTTAGTTTGGCCTTTGGCCTAAATGGTATATTCAATTCAATTCTCCATTGAACATCGCATAGAAGGCGAAAGTTTAACAAGACATTCGCGCACCAACATCCCAGAAGCAGGAAGCAGCCATAACCTCCTCCTCCTCCTCCTCCTCCTCCTCCTCCTCCTCCTCCTCCTCCTATCTGCAGGGAGCAGGCAGACATTCCATTCAGGCTCCTCCAGAGACGAGAACATTATTCAGGCATGAGCAGAACAAAGAACCCTAAAGCATGCGACATTAACCTCATTACTTTGATGTGTACGGGGTGCTTTATGGTGAGTTCCTGGCTCAGAATGGCACGACGCGAGACGTTTGAATGGCCTCCCCCTCAAAATTCGGTTTAGGTGTCGGGCCGCACAGCTCGGTTCTTTGTGGGCGTAACGGGGGCGCGACGGCAATGAATTGGAGGACTTGTGAGGTTGTAGGTTGCGATAAGGAATAAGCAGGATGGGTTTAGATGTAGTTTAAGGGGTCATAGGCGCGCGTTTAGTTGTAATGATGAACCAGTGAATGCATCTGTCCGTAGGGGGTGGGGGCTGGTGCTGTCAGTGCACCTCACGGGATGCACTGTAGGCATTACTAAAGGTTGTTTGCAGCGTCCTTTCGGCCCCTAGCTGCAACCCCTATCATTCCTTTTACTGTACCTCCGTTCTTATATTTCTTCCATCTTGCTGTCCATCCTCTCCTAACAGTTGCTTCACAGTGCATCTGCTTTGAGGTTTTCCTCCTGTTACACCTTTCAAAATTTTCTACTCTCAATTTTAGGTCTGAATGACCTTATAGGTCCCAGTGCTTGGTCTTCGGCCTAAATTCCGTATTCCACTCCATCCCCACCACCACCACCAACATTATAGCCAATCCGGAGGTCCCGGCTTAGAAAGTGCCGCAGCGGGTGTGCTTTTGGGATAAGAACAAACCAAGTGGCAGCGATGAAAGTTGCATCATGCACACATGGCACTATTTTTCCTGTCAAGGTTTCTTCATTTTTATGCGTTTTATTTTCCTGTCGTCTCCTCTCTTTACTTACTGCTTCATCCGCTTTATTATTTTTTTTATTTTTATTTTCCCCGTCGCATCTTTTTATTCCTTTGTTTATGCTAGTTTATCGTAACTCTTTTGCTTACTGCCTCATCTTCCCCCCCCCCCCGTCGGCGCCTCGAGGCGTTTTTCTCTCCAAGTTTATCGTAACACACTTTCCTTTTTACTTCCTCCTCCTCCTCCTCCTCCTCCTCCTCCTCCTCGATACCCTTCCTGAGGGGGGGGTCAATTTTATTTCGCGATTCCATGCTTCTTCCTCTGTGATTTTCTTGCCTTTTTAGTTCTCAGTCTGTGACAGCGGAGCAAATCTCTCTCTCTCTCTCTCTCTCTCTCTCTCTCTCTCTCTCTCTCTCTCTCTCACCCCTGGCATTTTTGTCCTAAGTTATCTTGCCTGGCTTCATTTTTTTTTTCTTCTTAATATTTACCGGTAGCTCGTTCCCTCTGTCTTGAAGTAATGTCTTGGATAGACGTAGCACAGGTAATGCATTTGAATTATTTTGAGTTTTACAGAAGGTGCAATGTGTGAGGAAATTATATATATATACAATCATGAAGGTACAAATGTAGTTTAATATCCAATTCACGCCACTTCGGGAATATCCCCGATGGGGGAATTATTACCGAAGGGGAATTTTTTTAAGTGAGAAATGGATCGGTACCGCCGGGTCTCGATCCCTCGACACAGTACCTTCCAGCGACTCCATTCAACGGGCAAACCATTGAGCCACCAAGATATATATATATATATATATATATATATATATATATATATATATATATATATATATATATCATCATCATCATCATCATCATCATCATCACGGGCTGTAAAAAGTCGCTTTTGCTTTGATACAAGCAAAAGTTGGCTATGTATTTCCTTACGTAAAACCTACAGAAGAAGATTTCTCTCATAGTTCTGCAAAGAAACAACTGGATTGAAACCTTGGTTTATTCCTAAAGGAATACGTTACTTTTGAGAGAGAGAGAGAGAGAGAGAGAGAGAGTGTTCTGCTGTCGGAAGTGAAAAATGATCATGCAGATATTGTTCGGACAGGATTTGGAACTTCCGCCGTATTCCGAATTTCTTTTGTGCACCACCTGGGCTTTCCCTTAGCCCCCAAACAGTCCAGGTGAAAAGAGAGAGAGAGAGAGAGAGAGAGAGAGAGAGAGAGAGAGAGAGAGAGAGAGAGAGAGGTTACCTGCGGCATATGAGTTGCCGAGCCTTTATCCATTATTCACTGCCGGCAGTCCG
>NC_089777.1:15014344-15024344 GCF_040412425.1 Macrobrachium rosenbergii | reverse complement strand
TTCAACCTCCCACCGCAGCAGCAGACCCCACACAGCGGCAGTAACTGATCATGACACAGAGCCAGTGACTTTGTCATCGCCCTGGGGGAGGCGCGAACTCGCCACATCTGTGTGGCATGTCACGACACTAGCGAGACCATACCATATCTTTTCTTTTTTGATAGTGGTTTAGAAGTATCGGATTTGCAAACAAAAAAAAAACTAACTTTTGTTTCCCGGATTTGATTATCATGAGTTGTTCACCAAGATCAAGCTTCCAGTTATTTCCCGGTTTGATCGTCATGAGTTGTTCACCAAGATCAAGCTTCCAGTTATTTCCCGGATTTGATCATCATGAGTTGTTCACCAAGATCAAGCTGCCAGAATGTTGTGTCTGACGTTGTGTGCTTTGCAGTTAATTGTTCCATGTGTTATTCTCCTCTTAATTGTTCCCTGTGCTGTTCTCCTCTTAATTGTTCCCTGCGCTGTTCTCCTCTTAATTGTTCCCTGTGTTATTCTCCTCCGAACAGAAATCGTTTGATTCGCTTTGCTTCCTTGAATCATAAGCTGGACGTACCGCCATACCCGTTAGGTAAACACCGCGCCTCCATTCTTTAGGAGGAGTCCAGCTGCGTAACGAGAGCTCGAGTGATGATTGTGTGTGTGTGTGTGTGTGTATGTATGTGTGTGTTTCCTTCGATGGCTCCGGCCATCATCGTTTGTTTGGATCAAAGGCACCATTTATCACTGGTTGGGGAGGGGGTATTCGGGAGGGTAAGGGAGGAGGGGGGGCGGCGCTCTCGCGGTCCTCTTCGCACGAACCTTCCTTTTTCTTGAGGTAAGAGTGAGAATAAGATGGAGTCAAGTGAGAAAAAGATGGAGAAAGAGGGAGAAGAAGAAAGAGAAAGGAAGAAAGAGGAAGAGAGAGGAGAAGAAGAAAGAGAAAGGAAGATGGAGGAAGAGAGAGGAGAAGAAGAAAGAGAAAGGAAGAAAGAGGAAGAGAGAGGAGGAGAAGAAAGAGAAAGGAAGATGGAGGAAGAGAGGGGAGAAGAAGGAAGAGAAAGGAAGATAGAGAAAGTGAGAGGAGAAGAAGAAAGAGAAAGAGAGAGAAGAAGAAGAAAGAGAAAGGAAGATAGAGGAAGAGAGGGGAGAAGAAAAAGAAAGAGGAAGGAAGATGGAAAAGAGAGAGGAGAAGAAAGAGAAAGGAACAGAGAAAGAGAAGAAGAAGAAGAAGAAAGAGAAAGGAAGATAGAGAAAGAGAGAGGAGGAGAAGAAGAAAGAGAAAGGTTCGTTCAGAAATCGTCTCGTCCAAGTAACGAGAACTCCTTCCGCAGAGGAGAGCTTGAATGGCAGGGAGCCAGCCATCTCAAGATGCTCAGCTCCCTATTTCTCCTCCCAAATCTATGTTCATTATTCACCCTACATCCTTCACGACCCCCTGCCCTCCCCCCCCTCCTTACCATTCCCTCTCTCCCTCCTCATTTGTCCCTGTTTTGAGGGGGGAGGGAGACCTCCTCCTCCTCCTCCTCCTCCTCCTCCTAGCGTACGTCTTTATGATGCATGATATCCCTAAAAGATGAGGAGAGGTAAGATTCTTAGCGGAGGTCACCCAGAAGGGGATTCTGGAAAGACGTAAGATTAAGCCTGGAACGCTTCAGTGGCAGAAGAGAGAATGCTCCATTGGAAGTATGATTCTTTAGGGCAAGGGCGGGCAGTTGGGGGTAGGGGCTTCTTTCTGGGGTTAGGTGTTTTGGGCGGGTGGGGGGCACGAAGCTGTAGCGACAGTTTTGAATTATTGAGGCCGTAAAGGGATGAGTCCAAAAGCCGGCCAGGCATTTTCTTTCTCTCTCTCTCTCTCTCTCTCTCTCTCTCTCTCTCTCTCTCTCTCTCTCTCTCTCTCTCTCTCTCTCTCTCTCTCTCTCTCTCTCTCTCTCAGTAATCAGATTATGATAGGATGAAATACTTTCAAAAGAAACTTGAAGAAAAGAAGATTACTACTACAGATACCCCGTAGGGGGTTAGTGCCGTCAGTGCACCTCATGCGGTGCACTGTAGGCATTTAGGGTCTTTGCAAGCGTTCCTTCGACCCCTGGCTACAACCCCTTTCGTTCCTTTTACTGTACCTCCTTTCATATTCTCATTCTTTCATCTTACTTTCCATCTTCTCCCAACAGTCGTTTCATAGTGCAACTGCTTTGAGGTTTTCCTCCTGTTACACCTTTCAAACTTTTTACTGTCAATGTCCGTTTCAGCGCTGAATGACCTCATAGGTCCGAGCGCTTGGCCTGTAGCCTAAATTCTGTATTCAGGTCAGCTACTTCAGATATACAGAATAATTGAAACCCGATTTGGAAATGAAGCGGAAAATGTGTTCCCCATCGCTTTTTGAAGAACAGAAATGTGCGAGAATAGGTTACCTCGTGAATAATGGAGCGAGAGTAACGCTGGGATGACTTGCGAATGAAAACATTTCCTCTCTGAACAACAGGCAAAAAGCCACGTTTAGAGAGGCAGAGGAAGAACTGAATTTTGTAAATATCTCGGAGAGGTCGCCGGAGTTTTTTTTTTTTTTAGGTTTTTTTTTTCTAAGCGTGAGAGATTTTTCATGTTTATTGATGCCAGTGAAATCTGTTGAAGTCTGATATTAGAACGAAGTAGCCTGTTTGTGAATATATTGTTGGGGTCTCTCTCTCTCTCTCTCTCTCTCTCTCTCTCTCTCTCTCTCTCTCTCTCTCTCTCTCTCTCAGTAATCAGATTATGATAGGATGAAATACTTTCAAAAGAAACTTGAAGAAAAGAAGATTACTACTACAGATACCCCGTAGGGGGTTAGTACCGTCAGTGCACCTCATGTGGTGCACTGTAGGCATTACTTTAGGGTTTTGCAAGCGTTCCTTCGACCCTTAACTACAACCCCCTTTCGTTCCTTTTACTGTACCTCCTTTCATATTCTCATTCTTTCATCTTACTTTCCATCTTCTCCTAACAGTCGTTTCATAGTGCAACTGCTTTGAGGTTTTCCTCCCGTTACACCTTTCAAACTTTTTACTGTCAATTTCCGTTTCAGCGCTGAATGACCTCATAGGTCCGAGCGCTTGGCCTGTAGCCTAAATTCTATATTCAGGTCAGCTACTTCAGATATAAAGAATAATTGAAAACCGATTTGGAAATGAAGCGGAAAATGCGTTCCCCATCGCTTTTTGAAGAACAGAAATGTGCGAGAATAGGTTACCTCGTGAATAATGGAGCGAGAGTAACGCTGGGAAGACTTGCGAATGAAAACATTTCCTCTCTGAACAACAGGCAAAAAGCCACGTTTAGAGAGGCAGAGGAAGAACTGAATTTTGTAAATATCTCGGAGAGGTCGCCGGAGGTTTTTTTTTTTTTAGGTTTTTTTTTCTAAGCGTGAGAGATTTTTCATGTTTATTGATGCCAGTGAAATCTGTTGAAGTCTGATATTAGAACGAAGTGGCCTGTTTGTGAATATATTGTTGGGTCTCTCTCTCTCTCTCTCTCTCTCTCTCTCTCTCTCTCTCTCTCTCTCTCTCTCTCTCTTAGAGAAAGGGGTTTCTGGCTTAGGATGATTGTTTTTCAGTCTAGTATATACTTTGATTTTGAGAATGGATTCTCTCTCTCTCTCTCTCTCTCTCTCTCTCTCTCTCTCTCTCTCTCTCTCTCTCTCTCTCTCTCTCTCTCCTCGAGAAAGGTGTTTCTTGCTCTTCAAGATAGTTATTTTTCAATCTCGAAAGTATATACTTTGCGCTTGAGAATAGATTTTATCTCTCTCTCTCTCTCTCTCTCTCTCTCTCTCTCTCTCTCTCTCTCTCTCTCTCTCTCTCTCTCTCTCTCCCCTCGAGAAAGGAGTTTCTTGCTCTTCAGGACGATAATTTTTCAATCTAGAAAGTATAATTATACTTTGCTTTTGTGAATGGATTTTCTCTCTCTCTCTCTCTCTCTCTCTCTCTCTCTCTCTCTCTCTCTCTCTCTCTCTCTCTCTCTCTCTCTCTCTCTCTCCTCGAAAAGGAGTTTCTTGCTCTTCAGGACGATAATTTTTCAATCTAGAAAGTATAATTATACTTTGCTTTTGTGAATGGATTTTCTCTCTCTCTCTCTCTCTCTCTCTCTCTCTCTCTCTCTCTCTCTCTCTCTCTCTCTCTCTCTCTCTCTCTCTCTCCTCGAGAAAGGAGTTTCTTGCTCTTCAGGACGATAATTTTTCAATCTAGAAAGTATAATTATACTTTGCTTTTGTGAATGGATTTTCTCTCTCTCTCTCTCTCTCTCTCTCTCTCTCTCTCTCTCTCTCTCTCTCTCTCCTCTCTCTCCCCGTCCTTTCTGATTGAGCCGCGTGACTGCTCTTTCCTATTTTACGGTGTTACAGCCACATAGATGCATCCCTTCCACTCAAAGTCCCATCGCCTCCACTCATTCTCTGTCGCTGCAGTAGCCTGAAAACCAATAAACGGAGGGTTTGATCCTCTCAGGCAGACTGACAGACTGACAGACAGAAAGGCAGGCAGTCTGGCAGGCAGATAGACGCAAGCACATGCACTCACGTGCTCGCCGAGAGACGAAATTGGGGATTGTGGATCTCGTTCCGGAAATGCGAGAGTTCCGGCTCATCTCCAGATCGAAGATGCTTTCCCCCTAAGAGGTGATTCCCCGTAGGGGAGTAGTTGCCGTCAGTGCACCTCATGCGGTGCACTGTAGGCATTGCTTGAGGTTCTTTGCGGCGTGCCTTCCTTAGACCCCTAGCTGCTGTAACCCTTTTCGTTCCTTTTGCTGCACCTCCTTTCATATTCGCTTTCCGATATCTTACGCACCAGCCTCTCCTAACAGTTGATTCATAGTGCAACTGCTTTGAGGTTTTCCACTAACGTTCAGCTCTACCTGCGCAGTTGTGCCTGCACAGTTTGCCTGCGCAGGCAAACCTGAACCCACAAACATTCAGTTTTGCCTGCACGGGCATAACTGCGCAGGTATAACTGGTCGTTAGTGGGTTCAGTTTCGCCTGCACAGGCTGACTGTTGAGGCATAACTGCCCAGGTGTAACTGATCGTTTCAGTTTTGCCTGCACAGGCCAACTGTGCAGGCATAACTGCGCAGGTATAACTGGTCGTTAGTGTGTTCGGTTTCGCCTGCACAGGCCGACTGCGCAGGTATAACTGAACGTTTCAGTTTTGCCTGCACAGGCCGAATGTTTAGGCATTACTGCGCAGGTGTAACTGAACGTTTCAGTTTTGCCTGCACAGGCCGAATGTTTAGGCATTACTGCGCAGGTGTAACTGATCGTTTCAGTTTTGCCTGCACAGGCCGACTGAGCAGGCATAACTGCCCAGGTATAACTGGTCGTTAGTGTGTTCAGTTTCGCCTGCACAGGCCGACTGCAAGGGCATTACTGCGCAGGTGTAACTGAACGTTAGTGGAGACCCTTAGGAGAGGAGAGAAATTTCACAAAGGAAGGTTTCAAAAGAAGAGGGGAGGACTAATAGCTTAGCGTCGGGAGTTTTTGTCACAGTGGAATCTCTCTCTCTCTCTCTCTCTCTCTCTCTCTCTCTCTCTCTCTCTCTCTCTCTCTCTGCTTCCGTCCTTTGTCTTCATTTTGGTCCTTCAAAGAGAATCTCTTCTCACTCAGGAAAGGAATATTTTTATATTTTTTTAATTTCCATCGAGTGAGGGCTATCTGAAGTCACCTGACTCATGCAAAACTTCTTGCGGTCAATGGCGCGGAAAATTTTTATTATGAGACGAGAAGCACCGGTATTGGAAAGCCCATATTTCACTTCTCTCTCTCTCTCTCTCTCTCTCTCTCTCTCTCTCTCTCTCTCTCTCTCTCTCTGCTCATTGAACTATGAATTTTTTGTTACACACTTTTTTTTAGTTTTCTGTAGTTTTCTGTGAAAGAAAACTATTGTCTGTCCGTCCGCACTTTTTCTGTCCGCCCTCAGATCTCAAAAGCTTCTGAGGCTAAAGGGCTGCAAGTTGGTATGTTGATCATCCACCCTCCAATCATCAAACATACCAAATTGCAGCCCTCTAACCTCAGCAGTTATTATTTTATTTAAAGTTAAAGTTAGCCATAATCGTGCTTGTTGCGACGATTAAGGCGAGGCCACCAATGGGCCGTGGTTAAAGTTTTTGGACTGCGGCGCATACAGCATTATACCGAGACCACAGAAAGACAGATCTATTTTCGATGGCCTTGATTATACGCAGTAGCGGCTAAAAACCTGTTTGTCCGCCCCGGGTGGGAGTTCATTACCTTATCCGCGAAAATTTGTTTTGCATTTGATTTTTAGTTATTCACTCCATGAATATATCGAAATAACGCTTTTATCAAATGCATATCGGAGCCGGAGTCTGGAGGGTTCTGAAAAATACTCGGCAGATTCATTCGGGAAAACAGATGCTGTTGCAATAGTTGCATTGCTGCATTTGACGTGTAATCAATAATAAGATTCAGTGATACCATGAGAGAGGGAGCTTGTAATGTGTCTCTCTCTCTCTCTCTCTCTCTCTCTCTCTCTCTCTCTCTCTCTCTCTCTCTCTCTCTCTCATGAATAGTGTCCAGCCATTTACCCTGTGTTGTACGACTCTCTCTCTCTCTCTCTCTCTCTCTCTCTCTCTCTCTCTCTCTCATGAATAGTATCCACCCATTTACCCTGTGTTGTACGACTCTCTCTCTCTCTCTCTCTCTCTCTCTCTCTCTCTCTCTCTCTCTCTCTCTCTCTCTCTCTCTCTCTCTCTCTGTCATGAATAGTGTCCACCCATATACCCTGTGTTGTACTTCTCTCTCTCTCATTTACCCTGTGTTGTACTCTCTCTCTCTCTCTCTCTCTCTCTCTCTCTCTCTCTCTCTCTCTCTCTCTCTCTCTCTGTCATGAATAGTGTCCACCCATATACCCTGTGTTGTACTTCTCTCTCTCTCATTTACCCTGTGTTGTACGACTCTCTCTCTCTCTCTCTCTCTCTCTCTCTCTCTCTCTCTCTCTCTCTCTCTCTCTCTCTCTCTCTGTACAGAAAATATTTTGGGCCATTTCCTTTCATGACCGTGTACATCGGTCCCTTGTGGCATGATGATCTATCTCCATCTCTATCTCTATCCCCCTTCTCTCTGTCTCTGCCTTCGCCCTGAGTGGATACGCAGTTCTACAAAGACGGTGCCTCACATGAGACTCGGGGCGTCATTAGCCCCCTTGTCGAATTGCCAGTCGAAAGTTAGCACTCCATTAACGAAGCGACGGGGCTTTGGAGCCTCTGGTCTCCGAGTTCCCCAACGTGCGGACGCCATTCTTGTTCGGGGGACGAAGCATAAAGGCCGGAGAAATATATGCGTTCCAGTCGAGGAGGAGGAACGCTATCCTCGTAGGAATACGCTGCGGGGAAATAACGCGGAATGAATCCGCATATTCCAGATGCGTTGCCCATCGTCTGCCATATCGCCACCCCGAGGCGATGGCTAATAAACCAAATAGTGGCGAGACCTGCCTTTCCTTTCTTAATTAACGGCGCGTGTTTGCGTTTTCCAAGAGCAAAGGAAAGTTGTGATTGATCATCCTATGCATTCTCATTATTGTCGAGATGCCTATTTGCGTGTCTGTATATAGAAACTGCTGGTCACTAGAGATTCTGACGTACGCGGCAGGTTTGGGTTTCGAACCTGCACCCGGCGTATCAGAATGAGGTTTAACGTGGACAAATGGTGAATGTCAGCCTCATTCTGACAGTCGGGTGTGGGTTTGTGCCCTCAGCAGGCGTTAGTGTTCATTTGGATCCTGGACTGTGTGCTGACAGGTGGATCCAAAAGGTTTACAGGAATCTGGGAGTTAAGAGGTCTTTGTGATTGGTACAAATTTTGTGTGTATATATATATATATATATATATATATATATATATATATATATATATATATGTGTGTGTGTGTGTGTGTGGGGAGGGAAGGGGAAGGAGCGGGGGGGGGAACAGGGAAAAAAATCCCAAACATTTCTCTCGAATGACTGATCGGTTTCGAAAATTTACGCACCAAAATTTATTTTCAAGCTGCGCTTTTGGGCTTTCGAAACTTTCAGTTAAACCTTTTGTTAGAATAATGGCTGAATTGTTATAAAAAAAAAAAAACTATACTATGACGCAGAAACTGGGCAAAAAAAAAAAAAACTTTTTAAATTTCACCTGACGTTTGGAAACTTTTCAGTTACCAGCAAGCCACTTTTGACTTATCCTTCGAGATAAAAATAATCGGCTTTCTCTAGGCGGCAGCTTCTTTTTTTTTAGGCTTCGTATTTTCATCCGAGGAATGATTTCTGGGAAGCTTTTATTGCGGTGGGAAGCTTCTGAAGAAGAGAGCGTCTTCGAGAGAGTATCGCGTACAGAAATCGGCCTCGTTTTCGACGGAAACTCCGGATACCCCCTGAAATAGCCGGCTATTTTTGCTCGAATACGTTGGTGTTCACATTTTCCCCCCGTGAGGTGCACTGTAGGCATTATAAAGGTTCTTTGCAAGCGTCCCTTCGGCCCCTAGCTGCAAGCCCATTCGTTCCTTTTTAATATGAATATATTATCTTCCTTTCATCTTACTTTCCTCAACCCTCTCCTAACAGTTGATTCATAGTGCAGCTGCGAGGTTTCCTCCTGTTACACCTCTCAAACCTTTTACTGTCAACTTCCTTTCCAGCACTGAATGACCTCGTAGGTCCCAGTGCTTGACTTTTGGCCCAAACTCGATATTCCATTCCATAACAAATTTTCCGAACGGCCCTCGCGGTGCAGAATTTTGCAAATTTGGCAATAAAATAAACATTGTCATTGATGTAACAGTCGGAGGCGCCATTTGTTATTGATATCAATAAACGTCCGGAATATTGATGGGATTAGCTTGTTGATAACGGGGCGAATCGTCGATAACAGTGATATGAAGTTTGTTTACGAGGAATCGACGATAACTTTAATGTGAACGATCGCAATGTATGAAAATGGAATGACGAATCGTTAATGATGAGTCATAACAGATTATTGCGAACAGTAAAGTGACAAATATAGTCATGAGCCATTCGAGGAACGGTCAGAGTAAATGGCAGCGGTCGTGAACCGTTCGGGGAACGGTCAGAGTAAATGGTATCGGTCGTGAACCGTTCGAGGAACGGTCAGAGGAAATGGTAACGGTCACTGGCTCCCTATCATGATCAGTTACTGCCGCTGTGTGGGGCCTGCTACGGTGGGAGGTTGAAACCAACATAGATCTATATTTCAGCGGTCTCGGTATGGTGCTGCATGAGCCACGGCTCATGAAACTTTAACTACGGGCAGGTGGTGGCCTATCCTACATCGTTCCCACGATCATGGCTAAATTTAACCTGAAATAAAATCAAAACTACTGAGGCTAGAGGGCTGCAATTTGGTATGTTTGATGACTGGGGGGGTGGATGATCAACACAGCAATTTGCAGCCCTCTAGCCTAAGTAGCTCAGGCTAGCGGACAGAAAAAAGTGCGGACGGACAGACAAAGCCTGCACAATAATTTTCTTTTACAGAGAGCTTAAAATTTACCACAAGGGAATATAATCCTGTGGCGGTGTTGCATACACACCGTAAGAAGCTTTTCAAGTTTTTCGTGGAATACCTCCTCCTCCTCCTCCTCCTCCTCCTCCTCCTCCTCCTCCTCCTCCTCCTCCTCCTCCTCCTCCTCCTCCTCCTCCGCCCTCGCCTGCGCCTCCCTCGGGAGGATTTTTGGCTTGCGAAGATGCCTCTGCGCTGGGAGACTATTAATCTCCTCGGCTCTGGGAACCTGTGGAACACTATTTTTTTATGTCTCTGTTTACAAGTCGTGGGACTTTTCGCTTTCCCCGGGCGCTGATCCGTTCCTCGGCATCTGGAAGGCTTCTGTGTCTGTTTTCGTTTTATCTTTCTGTCGTTCTCGTCATTAGCGTTGTGCTTTTTGCGAAGGTTTGTTGTGTGTGTTTGTGTGTGTGTGTGTGTGTTTGTGTGTTTGTAGGGGAGGTTGAGGCACCGGAACGGTGTTGTTGG
>NC_089777.1:15004344-15009344 GCF_040412425.1 Macrobrachium rosenbergii | reverse complement strand
TGATCGTGCGTCTGGCACCGCCACAGGTGCCAACAGCACAGGCCACCACCGAACCGTGGCTGAAAGTTTCTTGGGCCGCGGGCGAGAGTTTCAAACAGCAGTATACGCTGTACAGAAAACTCGATTGCGCCGAAGAAACTTCGGCACATGTTTTAGCAGTTTATTTATCACCAAAAAAAATCTGCACAAGCGGAAGCTGTTCTGTGTTTACGGAAGCTGCTCTCTCTCTCTCTCTCTCTCTCTCTCTCTCTCTCTCTCTCTCTCTCTCTCTCTCTCTCTCTCTCTTCAAGGGGAAGCTGTTTACAGTCTTGATGCAGCAGTTTGTTGATGGAGGATGTTTTCAGTCGAAACTTTAGATTATTATATATATTATTATTATCGTTTTCTATAAGTGTCATATATTATAGAACATTTCAGATTGACGTGTACGTGTGTTTGTGTGTGTAAGCAGTCACAAAACATCTATCTGCAGGTATGTAAGCATAGGATTGAATTGAATAGAATATAGAATTTTGGCCAAAGGTCTGAAAGGCGTAACAGGAGGAAAACCCCAAAGCAGTTGCACTATGAATCAATTGTTAGGAGAGGGGTGGATAGTAAGATGGAAGAAAGAGAACATGAAAGGAGTTACAGTAAAAGCAATGAAAGGGGTTGCAGCCAGGGGCCTAAGGAAGGGACGCGGCAAAGAACCTTAAGTAATGCCTACAGTGCACCACATGAGGTGCACTAACGGCACTACCCCCTGCGGGGGTGTACAGTAAGCATAGGTCGCAGATCACTTGAAAATTCTCATGGTTAGAAATGGGGAGATTTTATTAAACTTCTTATTTCTCTTCCTTTTCCAGTGATCTGATCAAATCTTCACACTGCTAAGAGGTCACTTAATTCATAAACAGTTGATCAAAGATTGATTATAATGTGTTAAAGCGTATTCAATAAAAAAAAAGAAGGGATTGAATTATCATTGCAATTATGTTTGAAAAGGCAATCTCAAAGTCCGATCGATTGCTCATTTTGGGGAAAAATTATCCCAGGGTACGATCGCAGGGTTGGAGAGACGATCCTAGGAGAAGATTCCCCCGGGTGTAAAATTCCTGTTTGCGGTCTGATGGAATTACGTCTGGTCACCCAAGAATGCCATAAAAGGTTTTAATTTTTATGGTTTGAATTTCCACTTTGTTTTGAGGCATTAAGATTAATGAGGCCGGTTTTATTAGTGTTATTTAGGAAGGCACTACTACGGGTATATTTTTGTTTTGCTGATATGATTATATATATATATATATATATATATATATATATATATATATATATATATATATATATATATATATGTTAATTATAGATATGTATATATATATATATATATATATATATATATATATATATATATACACATACATATATATATATATATATATATATATATATATATATATATATATATATATATATATATATATATATAAATATACATACACATACATACATTTATTCATACTTGAAAATTGATAGCAGTCTTCCTTCATTAAAATGTGAATTCAGGCGGAAAATCTACTCTCGCGTCGTGTTTATGTGAACTGCAGCCTTCACTGGGAAACGTACGTGCCTAATGGATTCCCTGCTCAGTAGTTTTTCCCGTTCGTCTCTTTTCATTACTTTCTAGAAAAATAGTTTTTTTTTCTGGCCAGTTTTACAGCTTTTTCTAAAATTTCCTTGTGACTCTGTTCTTGATAGCTAATTTGTTCCTACGTATTTAGTTTCATTTTACTGATAATTTGTTCATTATTTCCATTTTTTTTTTTTTAATAAAACTATTGTACCGGCTTGGTCTGTCCGTCCGCACTTTTTTCTGTCCGCCCTCAGACCTTAAAAACTACTGAGGCTAGAGGGCTGCAAATTGGTGTGTTGATCATCCACTCTCCAATCATCAAAGATACCAAATTGCAGCCCTCTAGCCTCAGTAGTTTTTACTTTGTTGAAGGTTAAAGTTAGCCATGATCATGCGTTTGGCAGCGCTGTAGGACGGGCCACCACCAGGCCGTGGTTAAGGTTTCATGGGCCGCGGCTCATACAGCATGATACCGAGACCACCCAAAAGATAGGTTTATTTTCGGTGGCCTTGATTATACGCTGCAGCGGCTGTACGGAAAACTCGATTGCGCCGAAGAAACTTCGGCGCATTTTGTACCCGTTTTTAACATCTTTAGTCTCTGAATCATTCTATAGAAGACAACCCAGACACTGGGCTTTTCAACTCTCACTCATAACTCGTAACAAAGTTCACTTTGCTTAATTGTATAGTGGATTTGCGTGGAATTCTTATTTACGAAATGGCTGTTGCGCCCGGAACGCCATGCGCTCTTATATATAGAAAAAAATAGCTTCAGTGACGAAGTTAATGCTTTCTGTTGGCACAAAGGCACCGCTTGCACGGCCTCATTACGAGAAGTGGACAGCGTTCCCGTAGACAGACTGACGGCGCGAGAAGCCTTTTCTGAATCTTCTCGACGTAGACCACACTCGGTCAGACTCTGCACTTGGGAGAGCGCCTTCTTCTCCTCCTCCTCCTCCTCCTCCTCCTCCTCCTCCTCCTCCTCCTCCTCCTCCTCCTCCTGCGGCCGTCCACTCGTCGTCTCCGGCGAATATTGTCGTCATCCTTCTGAACGATCAAAAAAATAAAATAAGGAAAAATACGACCGGACGCGAATTTTTCCCTCTTGGTACGTTGCAAGAATAATGCTTTTTCGCCTTTTCGGCGCGATTCCAAGGGGTTGTTTTGGGGCCGGGAGAGCCCCCTCGCTCGCTCCAGTATGGAATGTAATTTTTGCGGAGGAATATCTCGGATTTGTTCGAGAGAAAATTTCGGAATTTATCCGTCGGGGTCTTGGAAGGGAAGTCGAGTGTCGAGTGGTAGATCGTTGCGAAGGCTTGATCCAAAAATAGCACAGAGAGTCACGTAATAGTGACGAGATGGAGGTGAGGATGAGAGAGACAGAGAGAGAGAGAGAGAGAGAGAGAGAGAGAGAGAGAGAGAGAGAGAGAGAGAGAGAGAGAGGGAGAGAGAGGTTGATGGAGATAGAGATTGAGTGATAGAGAGAGAGGGAGATTGAGGAGAGAAAGAGAGATTGAGGGAGAGATAGAGAGAGAGAGAGAGACAGATTGAGGGAGAGAAAGAGAGATGAGGGATAGAGAGAGAGAGAGAGAGAGGTTGAGGGAGAGAAAGAGAGATGGAGGGTCAGAAAGAGAGATTGAGGGAGAGAGAGAGAGAGAGATTGTGGGAAAGAGAAAGAGAGGTTGAGTGAGAGAATGAGAGAGAGAGAGAAAGAAAATGCTCTCACAAGCAGGTGAAGCAAAAAGGGCAAATGAAGGTGGATAAAGGATGATAAGTGGTAGACAAAATAAAAAATGGAAAGACTCGAGTTCTTTACTTTAATGACGAACAAGAATCAGAAAAACACTGACACGTGAGAACGGGTCAGATGGATGACGAGGCGCATCAACACACACAAAAGATAATGACGTGGGAACTACGAAAACAAAAAAAAAAAAAAAAAAAAAAAAAAAGGCGACAGGAAAGAGAGGATTAGAAGGGAGAAGTCAAGAGTGGTGGACAGACGACGCGGAATGGAGAAATGAAAATGTTCGTCTTTCATGTGAGACGCTTTGAAGTGAGACATTGTTGGAAATAGGTAGCTTAAACATGCAGGAGTGATGAATGATTGTCAGTGAGAACATTTTTAAGGTGTCTTCATTGTGGAAATTCTCTCTCTCTCTCTCTCTCTCTCTCTCTCTCTCTCTCTCTCTCTCTCTCTCTCTCTCTCATGTAAAGATTCTTGATAGGTTTGAACATTTAGTGTGCCTAATATTTCATTTATCTTAGACGACGAGACAAGGAGTTTCACATAATAAATATACATTGGAACATTCTTGCCGTTTAGTCTCTCTCTCTCTCTCTCTCTCTCTCTCTCTCTCTCTCTCTCTCTCATCTGTCTTATCTGTCTTATTCTTTATTCGCTTTCGCCCCTCAGAAAAGCTCTCGAGCTCAAAGATTTTTTTTCTTTTTTTTTTTTTTTTTTTGCTTTTTCTCTTCGATTCTTCACTTGCATGATGGAGCTTCCAACGGCATCATGATTTTATCTCGCTGAATGCAAAAAGATCCAGCGACATCCAATCATTTTTTTTTTTTTACGGTGCGACGCGAGACTTTCGCTTTTTTCTGGAGTTTTTTTCTCTTTTTTTCTTTTCCTGATAAATATTTCTGCTATACACTTGTCTGTTTCTCTCTCCCTGCTGCGATTTTGTTTGGAAAGTTGGTGTCGCCTAATGAATGTTGAATGTTTTTTTTTTTTTATGTCGAAATTTTTTTTTTTAAATATTTAATCCTGCTCGTTAATCTTTTTGCGTTTGATTAAAAGAATTAATAATTAGATATTTTACGTCTCTGGATGTTTTATCGTTCTCTTTTTTGTGTGTAAAATAGCACCCCTATACCGTCAACAATGATGGCAGTATGAAAAAGGAGCGAGACCATAAGTCCCGACACTTGAGACGTTACGTACTATCCTGAGGTCCTGTTCCAGACGAATATAAGTGCCTGTGGGGAGAAGAATATAAGTGCCTGTGGGGAGAAGAATATAAGTGCCAGTGGGGAGAAGAATATAAGGGCCTGTGGGGAGAAGAATATACGTGCCAGTGGGGAGAAGAATATAAGTGCCTGTGGGGAGGGGAGAAGAATATAAGTGCCAGTGGGGAGAAGAATACAAGTGCCAGTGGGTGGGAGAAGAATATAAGTGCCAGTGGGGAGAAGAATATAAGTGCCAGTGGGGGAGAAGAATATAAGTGCCAGTGGGGAGAAGAATATAAGTGCCTGTGGAGAGAAGAATATAAGTGCCAGTGGGGAGAAGAATATAAGTGCCAGTGGGGAGAAGATTATAAGTGCCTGTGGGGAGAAGAATATAAGGGCCTGTGGGGAGAAGAGATGCCTCCTTCTAGATGAC
>NC_089777.1:14996844-14999344 GCF_040412425.1 Macrobrachium rosenbergii | reverse complement strand
ATATATATATATATATATATATATATATATATATATATATATATATATATATATTTACCCGCCATGAAAAGGTTTTATTTTAGCTCGTTCTTTAACGTTTTGTGATGGGAAAACCTGGTGCGAATTTGCATATGAACAGAATGCAGTCGGAGATCTCGCAGCTGGTTTTCCGCTTAATAGAAATTATTTTTACCTTCTCTCTCTCTCTCTCTCTCTCTCTCTCTCTCTCTCTCTCTCTCTCTCTCAGTAGCTTTGTTAATGTCCCTGTTAGCGTGATAAGCTAACATATATATGCATAAATACATACAAACAACATTTCACACACACATAATTACATACATACATATGTATGTATGCTTTTGTGTGTAAATAAGGCATGTCCTCCCTTGGGATTCTTCTCACTCCTACCCCGCCCCAACCGGGACGGACAAACAGGTTTGCAGGAGGGTGGATGTGTCATGTCTCCCCTACCCTCCCGGGGCGGACAAGCAATATCCACTCGGATTTTATTACTATATATCAACATCTATTGTTGTATGCGCTGAAGAGGACCTCCAGGACGTCCGTAATAGCCCTGACATCTATCAAGGGCCTTCCCTGAAAAGGACCCACAAAATCGAAAGACTGCTCAGATTCGAAAGGACCGAATAAAAATACCGTCCAACTTGAATTTCCCCTTAAATGGAAAGCGGTGTCTGCCATCCTGCTGTAAGAAATGGGTCTCTCTCTCTCTCTCTCTCTCTCTCTCTCTCTCTCTCTCTCTCTCTCTCTCTCTCTCTCTCTCTCTCTCACACACACACACACTCCTTTCTCTCTCTCTTTCTCTCTCTCTCTCTCTCTCATACACACGCGCACACACTCTCTCTCTCTGTGTCTCTGTCTATCTGTCTCACACACACACTCCTTTCTCTCTCTCTCTCTCTCTCTCTCTCTCTCTCTCTCTCTCTCTCTCTCTCATACAAGCACATTTTAGTATTAAGCTTTTTTCCAAGGGTTTTTCTTCAACGCACTGTCTATTTTTCCTCTCACAACAACACTGATTTAAAATTGCCTCGCAAATGCAGTCGAGTTACTTGCCTGGTAATCGTCTTAACCAGGCGGTGCATACTTAATTGGCAATGCCACTTTGTATATAATCTGTTTACAGTATTCTCTTCGCTGCTGTTTTTTTTTCTCTTTCTCCTTTTAATTCTTTTTCGTATTTTTCTCATTTCGATTCTTTTTCTTTTCGTATTGACGTGCAGTGTCGTCATCTTTGCAATGGCGTCGTGTATCGAAAGCCTTTCGTCTCTTTTGTTTATCCGCCGTCTGTGCAAATCCTCCGTTCACCCGCCCGGCCTTTTGTCATCTTAATGGCCTTGCCCATCGACGTGAGGCTTTGCAAGAAAATGGCCCAAACCATTTGCTTCCAGAATGTAAAGGTGGCTAACTGTCAGTTATATCCTACCCGGTGTTGTATTTATGGCCAATATTTATGACCAACCTTTCTCTTGAAATCCGCCAAGGTGGTTCTACAGCTCTCACCCCTCGCTTGTCTTTGTGCGGATGTGTGGATGAAAGCATCATGTCCCAAGTGCGGATGAAATGGTTTTGATGGATGCAGATCGTATTGATTGGGTGACATCTATGAAGATTTACTGATTCCTCGCCTTGGAAAACAGTCCTTTTTAGTTTTGTGTAAAATAAAACTATTGAGAAGGCTTTGTCTGTCCGTCCGCCCTCAGATCTTAAAAACTACTGAGGCTCGAGGGCTGCAATTTGGTATGTTGATCTTCCACCCTCCAGTCGTCAAACATACCAAATTGCAGCCCTCTAGCCTCAGTAGTTTTGATTTTATTTGAGGTTAAAGGTAGCCATGATCGTGCTTCTGGCAGCGCTATAAGACAGGCCACCACCGTGCCGTGGCTGAAAGTTTCATGGGCCGCGGCTCATACAGCATTACACGCTGTACAGAAAACTCGATTGCCCCGAAGAAACTTCGGTGCATTTTTCACTTGTTTAATTGTTACAACTCCGTTAAGCTGGCTGGGGTATGCTGGGTACCGAGTGCTCTTTACTGATGATGTTTTTAAAGCAGGTCTCTCTCTCTCTCTCTCTCTCTCTCTCTCTCTCTCTCTCTCTCTCTCTCTCTCTCTCACACACACACATTTTAAACCCTGCTATTTTCACTCAAATGTATGCAAGAGTCATTGCTCCTAGATTAAAATTTCATGTAAATTCTCTCTCTCTCTCTCTCTCTCTCTCTCTCTCTCTCTCTCTCTCTCTCTCTCTCTCTCTCTGTCACAAACACATTTTAAACCCTACTATTTACACTCGAGTATATGTAAGAGGTATTGAGAGGGTTAAAGTTTTTATCCAAGTTTTCTCTCTCTCTCTCTCTCTCTCTCTCTCTCTCTCTCTCTCTCTCTCTCTCTCTCTCTCTCTCTCTCTCTGACATTTTAAATCCTACTATTTTCACTCAAGTCTATGTTTTCCTTTCTATTTGTAAGTATTCTCTCAT
>NC_089777.1:14991844-14994344 GCF_040412425.1 Macrobrachium rosenbergii | reverse complement strand
CCACATTAGAGCGCTGTCAATCAGCGCAGAAGTCTGCATTAGAGATGGGAACAGGGGGTAGCTATTGAGAGAGAGAGAGAGACTGCGCAGCTCCCATTTGCAGACTCTTGAAAGCTCACTCAGTCGTCTCATTTTTAATTCCCACTTTTGATGCACGGTACAAAAACACAGTATGAATATTACAAAAACAATTTGTTATTATTATTACGGTAAGAGCTATAGTAATAAATTAAGGGTGTTGAAAAAAAAATCGATTTAAAGTTGTTGTGATTCCTGCGTCTGATCTGAAGCGTCTTGCCCTTTGAGGACACCGTAAGTGGATTCGCTCAGAACCAGGGGCCCCCACCTAAACCTGTCTGGAGCCCCCCCTAGATTCGCTCAGCTGCTTAGTACGGTGTGCTGCGGTATCCTTTGAGTTCGGGTAATGACATAATTATGAAATACCTCCATAACTATATAGTCAGACGTCCGTTTGTTTCATCTCCAGTCGTTAGGGTGTGTCGGTGGTATTACCATCGTGTTTGTGTGATGGATGTCTTACATTATAAAAGAACGATTTCGCCCAGTGTCGTTACAGGATTTGCTATAGTGGCTGGTTCTCTTTATGCACGTGCTTTTCTTGTTATCTCTAAGTTTTCTTTATGTTCGGAATTTAGTAGTTTATGACAAAATGTCAACATGATTATTTTCTCAAGGTGCATCGACTCCTGATGCAGGTCTAATTTTTTTTTCCTTACCTGTAGGTGATTGAATAAACATCTTGTATCCTTTCTGAATCGTGGCATCTTTAAAGAGATTAAATTATTTTTTTTATTTCTCAAGATAAATTTTTGACCGTCTGGTGTGGCGCAGTGGTAAGGTTCTCGCCTACCAGTCGAGAGGACCGGGGTCCAAAATCCGCCGCTCACTGGTGGCCTGTGGATGGCGCCAATCCGTAAACCCGGTGGCCCGCCAACCTAGCGGTCTGAAAACTCGAGAGGGTGAGTAGGAGAATAGGTACCAGCCAATGGGCTGTGGGGTTAAGCAGTGGGCCTAGCGATACACTGGCTGTCGGCCAAACGAACCGAAGATCAGTAGTTGATTAAAACGCCATCGCACACAAGTCAGTCCGTCAGTACTTTTTCAGTAAGAAAAGGCGGTAGGAGTCGCGTTAGTCTCTTTTGTGGTGTGTTGCCACTTTTCTGAAGGTTACTTTTTCCTCGTAATTGTCTCTTAATTAGTCCGTTGAGGTTCCCGTTGAAGTTAGGATGTCGCGCGTCATGTTGATTAGTCAGATTAAGTAGATACGCTCTGAAGTTGAATTACTCCTATTGTGGGCATCATTATCCCCGTACAAAGAGATTGCGTTGTGGTCTGTTATATTTTCTCTGCAACAAAGCCTTTTGTGTAAGTCAGTTAACAATGTGTCAGCATTTTAAGGGACGACAGCGATTGTTCATTCTCTTATAATCATCGCAGCATTTTTGCTTCGCGTTTCCCCATCCAATTACAGCTGTCATCCAACTTTGTAAATGGTGTACTTTGAACATTTCATGGAAGCGCCTTAGGCTGGAACATCCGATTACTTGTCAATGAATAGGGATTTCACTGATAATTAAGTTAATGGAGGTGATGTTGGAACATATTGTTTGCGTTTTTCCATCAGCGGGAACTTTGGATAAGTTTGCATTATGAGTCTTTTTATTCACAAAGGTTATAAATATAAATTTAAGGTTGAGCGGAAACTTTCCTGTATATATAATATATAATAATAAAATCCGAGCAGATCTATCTTCTTTGTCCGCCCCGGGTAGAGGCGGGATAGGTAGGGGATCGGGATGATAGGGGAGACATGACACATCCACCCTCCTCCTGCAAACCTGTTTGTCCACCCCAGGTGGAGGCAGGCGGGATAGGTAGGGGATCGGGATGGTAGGGGAGACATGACACATCCACCCTCCTCCTTCAAACCTGTTTGTCCACCCTGGGTGGGGGCAGGGCAGGCAGGTGATCGGGAGGCTGGGGAGACACGACACATCCACCCTCCCCCTGCAAACCTGTTTGTCCACCCCGGGTGGAGGCGGGATAGGTAGGTGATCGGGATGGTAGGGGAGACATGACACATCCGCCCTCCCCATGCAAACCTGTTTGTCCACCCCGGGTGGGGGCGGGGTAGGTAGTGCTGGGTTCCATAATTCAGTGTTCATGTCAGCTCTCTCTCTCTCTCTCTCTCTCTCTCTCTCTCTCTCTCTCTCTCTCTCTCTCTCTCCTGTGTACACACCGATATATATATATATATATATATATATATATATATATATATATATATATATATATATATGGAAAATCACCGCTTTATGGAGAATTTCCCTTCGTAGGAAATAATGAGAGTTGATACATTACTGAACCGTTATTATTATTGTCGAAGAGCAGCGGGGCAGCAATGACTGACATTTTAATTAGGGCAGTTAGAAGTCTCATCGGCATTCGTCAATCGGACATCGTTAATGAACAAATTCAC
>NC_089777.1:14951844-14986844 GCF_040412425.1 Macrobrachium rosenbergii | reverse complement strand
GTTCTTTGTTCTTCTCTAGTATAAAAGTAGAACGAATATGTGAAGCGGACTGATTGCATTTCATTTCCTGACACCTAGAGATTACGCGTTGTGCGCCTCCTCCTCCTCCTCCTCCTCCTCCTCCTCCTCCTCCTCCTCCTCTTTTACTTCTTCCTTTACATGTTACTCCTCCTCCTCCTTTTTTTTGCTTCCTCCTTTACATGTTCCTCTCCTCCTCCTCTCCTCCTCCTCCCCTCCTCCTCCTCCTCCTCCTCCTCCTCCTCCTCCTCCTCCTCCTCCTCCTGCTGCAGATCTTGCAGCCATGTTTCATTACCTCCTCTCTCAGCTGTGCCTTTGACAGATTCATTTGGCGTCGCCGTGTCCCGAATGGCAAGGAAACTGCTTTTCTCTCTCTCTCTCTCTCTCTCTCTCTCTCTCTCTCTCTCTCTCTCTCTCTCTCTCCCCGTCTTGTCTGTCCATCTCTGTCCGTTTTTAACACAGACCACTGGCGATCGAATAGCCGTCCCTTCGGTCTTGTTAGTCGGAGGTGTCTGCCTGAGTTCCTGTTTGTGTGTGTGTTTGTGCGTGTGTGTTTGTGTGTGTGTTTGTGTTTGGTAGTTATATATTTTCATTATGTGTGTCAGTCATTATGCGTTGTCATGTTTGTTTGTGCTTGTTTATCATTGTTTATGTTTGTGTATGTGTTTGTATGTGACTGTTTATTTCCTTGTAGGTCGATATCTCGTTTATCAGTTTTTAGTTTTTTGAAAAGAAAACTATTGTGCCGGCTTTGTCTGTCCGTCCGCACTTTTTTCTGTCCGCCCTCAGATCTTAAAAACTACTGAGGCTAGGGGGATGCAACTTGGCATGTTGTTCATCCACCCTCCAGTCATCGGACATACCAAATTGCAGCCCTCTAGCCTCAGTAGTTTTGATTTTACTCAAGGTTAAAGTTAGCCATAATCGTGCTTCTGGCAACAATATAGGACACGCCAGCACCGAGCCGTGGTTAAAGATTCGTGGGCCTCGGCTCATACAGCATTGTACCGAGACCACCGAAAGATAGATGTATTTTCGGTGGCCTTGATTATACGATGTACAGAAAAGTCGATTACGCCGAAGAAACTTCGGCGCATTTTTACTTGTTTTGTTTTTTTACTGATAAGTTGTGGGACCCCAGGACTTTCTGTTTCAATTCGCGCACTTCAAAATGTGCAAACCCAAAGATTTAATTCATATATATATATATATATATATATATATATATATATATATATATATATATATATATATATATATATATATATATATATATATATATATATATATATATATGCGTTGTCTGCTTATTGTTTTCAACGATCTTTCCTAGATAATGACCCCAGCAAAGTTCGTGGGTCGTTATCTAGGACTAATATTCCTTAGGGGTCATTATCTTGATGATATTTACAGTCTTTTGTTTATGTTTTTACGGTCATCCCCAGCGGGCTTGTACTAAACACGCCGCAAAGGTGGATACACGCTGGGTTGAAACCCTTGTTGGGGGGGGGGGAGTCACTATCTAGGAAAGATCTGTTTTCTAAACCATTTTCAGTAAGTTGAAGACCTGGAAATTATATATTTAGAACAATTACTTATATTTTTTATGATGTTTCATGTTGGAAAGCGCGTCATATGAGTTATTTCATGTTGGAAAGCATGTCACATGAGTTATTTCATGTTGGAAAGTGTGTCGTATGAGATATTTCATGTTGGGAAGCATTTCACATGAGTTATTTCATGTTGGAAAGCATGTCATATGAGATATTTCATGTTGGAAAGCATGTCATATGAGATATTTCATGTTGGAAAGCATGTCATTTGAGATATTTCATATTGGAAAGCATGTCACATGAGTTATTTCATGTTGGAAAGCATGTCATATGAGATATTTCATGTTGGAAAGCATGTCAAATGAGATATTTCATGTTGGGAAGCATTTCACATGAGTTATTTCATGTTGGAAAGCATGTCATATGAGATATTTCATGTTGGAAAGCATGTCAAATGAGATATTTCATGTTGGGAAGCATTTCACATGAGTTATTTCATGTTGGAAAGCATTTCACATGAGTTATTCCATGTTGGAAAGCATGCTATATGAGATATTTCATGTTGGAAGCATGTCACATTAGTTATTTCATGTTGGAAAGCATTTCACATGAATTATTTCATGTTGGAAAGCATGCTATATGAGATATTTCATGTTGGAAGCATGTCATGTGAATATCTCATGTTGGAAAGCATGCCATACGAGTTATTTCATGTTGGAAAGCATGACATATAATGTCATGTTGGAAAGCATGTCATATGAGTTATTGCATGTGGGAAAGCATATTCCTTCTGAGCCTTCTTTGAAGCATTGACAAGGCCTCATCACGAGACTTTGAGACTTTTAAAGGTTATACATTGCATGGGGGAATGCATGTCTTATGAAACATAATTATTAATATAATAATGATGGTAAGTTTGTGAGGGTTTTTTTAATACAATGATTTATTGTTTCTTGTGTGGCATTTTTCTTTTAAAATGTTTTCTTTTTTTTTTTTTTTTTTTTTTTTTTGCTTTAACGATTTTGTAATTTCATTTTTTGTACTTTCTGATTTTTTATAGAATTTGCTTTGTTAAAGTGATTTCGTATTTTTCGGTTGATGGAAATTTCTGAATTGTGTTCGATATCTTGAAAGTGAGATATATATATATATATATATATATATATATATATATATATATATATATATATATATATATATATATATATATATCTTCTGATGTATAAATTTACAATACAAATTCAGCCTTTTACTCAGTTCCTTACACGTTACCCAACTATGAGACACACTGTCACTTCATGAATGTTTTAATCCAAGTCTGAACCTCCTCTTGTTCAGTCTCCAGGCGCTTTGTCAGCTTCACCCTATCCTGGAGTGAAGCCAGCGGTTTTAAAAAATTATTTGAGGATCTTCATCTCTTCAGTAGTTTTAACATTCAGTTTTTTAACCAGACCATGAACTTCCAGAGATTTTATAGTCTGGCATTACTGCCAAATTCTTAGCCATGGCCGTCAAGTGGCCAAAAATGTCCGTATTCATGGGCTGTTTGGCCACAGTCTTATCAGGTATAGTCACGAAGAATTCAAGAGAGATTGAGTCATTTCTTAATTATGGAAAAAAGATAATGTCAGTTAGAAAAATGTACCCTTTTTGCCAGTGATCATCAGTTGACCAAGAAAAGGTACAGTTTTGTGGTTCGTCAAAAACCTTGGAAAAGGTGCTTTTTGGAAAAGCATAGCCTCCAAGTGCCCTAATTTACGTGTGCCTGTGAGACGTCCTTTTACTTTCGAACACCAGCTCAGCTGACCTTTATACCCATGTCAATCAAGGTCCTTCGATCCCTCAAGAGAAAGAAGTCGTTCTTGGTGTTTCCAGGACTGTCTCCTGGAAACGCCCAAGGGTCGTCCTTGGTATTTTTGATGTTTCCAGGACTCTCTCCTGGAAGCACCAAGAAGTCGTCCTTGGCATTCTCGGTGTTTCCAGGACTCTCCTGGAAACATCAAGGAGTCGTCCTTGGCATTCTTGGTGTTTCCAGGACTGTCTCCTGGAAACACCAAAAAGTCGTCCTTGGCATTCTTGGTGTTTCCAGGGCTCTCTCCTGGAGGCACCAAAAAGCCTTCCTTGGCATTCTTGGTGTTCCCAGGACTCTCCTGGAAGCGCCAAGGAGTCGTCCTCGGCATTCTTGGTGTTTCCAGAACTCTCCTGGAAACGCCAAGAAGTCGTCCTTGCCATTCTTGGTGTTTCCAGGACTCTCTCCTGGAAACGCCAAGAAGTCGCCCTTGCCATTCTCGGTGTTTCCAGGACTCTCTCCTGGAAACACCAAAAAGTCGTCCTTGGCATTCTTGGTGTTTCCAGGACTCTCTCCTGGTCCTGGAAACACCAAGTAAGTCGTCCTTGGCGTTCTCGGTGTTTCCAGGAGAGAGTCCTCTCGAAGAGAAATTGATTTCATCGTTTCCTTCAATCCTCGCCCTCCAATTAGTGCGTTGCTAATTGGTTGTTTTTAGGGGTTTTGCCCGATGGAATTTCGTCTAACGCTGCCGATCAATTAGCGACCTGTGACTGCCTGGCTGTTTTTGTGTTTGCCTGTGAGCTTTTGTGCGGGTTTCAGATCCATCAAACCTATTTCGACGAGAGAGCTTTTTCCCCTTTATAGTGCCGACAGCATTTTCCCTTTTTAATAACATTTCTTCAGTCTGTTAAGATTATATATTTCTGTATTTCCCTCTACCTTCTGTTACGTCTTTCACATGAAAGCCATATTCTTTGGAAGCTTGAATTTCAAGTCAGTGGCCCCTTCGGTGGGCTTGTTCCATATGAATGAGGTTCATCTTCTGATTAATAATAATATATACATATATATATATATATATATATATATATATATATATATATATATATATATATATATATATATATATATATATATATATATATATATATATATATATATATATATATATATACACACACATTTTGTTCCTTTGGAAAGAGCGATGCCCATGCCCTCCTGATTCCCAGCTGCTACTGGTACCTGTTGCCATCGGAGTTCGACTGCTGGTGGTAGGCGAAGTGCAACCCACCTGCCTTACTAATTGGAGCTGAAGACTCGACCATTGAGGAACCGCGGTGTATTTTATCCTACCAAAAAAAATCTACGCCATCCAGGTGCAAATGGATTCACGTACACAATTTTGCGCGATGAATTCAGTGCGATATATCACATTTTCAAATGTCATCGCCCCCGGGCTAAGATTTTAGCTGGGCTGAACTCTGAATTCAGGAAATCAGGATGGCCGCAACTTCATATTACATACGTAACTTTAGATTACATAACTTTGCAGCATAATAGGCTTACGGAATGTACCGGGAGATGGAAACGTCTCTACCAGAGACCCTATTTGCCTTATATGTTTGTCAAAGTTTATCAGTGTTTAGAATACGTTCAAATGATATGATATAACGTCCTACGATTTATCAAGTTTTTGTTGTGGAAAACGACACCAAAAAATCGTTGGTTTTTCATAAATTCAAAATCTCTCTCTCTCTCTCTCTCTCTCTCTCTCTCTCTCTCTCTCTCTCTCTCTCTCTCTCTCTCTCTCCACTTAACAAGTACAAACCTGGACCACTTTTAAGTACCTCTCTCTCTCTCTCTCTCTCTCTCTCTCTCTCTCTCTCTCTCTCTCTCTCTCTCTCTCTCTCTCCTGCTGGAAATTAAATCGGCGTTCTGGCCTTTTTCCTCTTGCGGACTTTTGAGTCTCCTAATTCCCTTCTGTCCGTCTTCATTTCAAAGGGAATTCGACAAACAACATTTTGTCGTTTCCCACCTGAAGTAGTTCAATTTTTCCTCCTCGATTTTTCCTGATTTTTTTTTTTTTCAGTTTTCTGTAAAAGGAAACTATTGTGCCGGCTTTGTCTGGCCGTCCGCACTTTATTCTGTCCGCCCTCAGATCTTAGAAACTACTGAGGCTAGAGGGCTGCGATTTGGTATGTTGATCATCCACCCTCCAATCATTAAACATACCAAATTTCAGCCCTCTAGCCTCAGTAGTTTTTATTTTATTTAAGGTTAAAGTTGGCCATAATCGTGCTTCTGGCAACGATATAGGATAGGCCACCGGTTTCTGACCACTTTCCAGTTTCTGACCACTGTCCAGTTTCTGTCCACTGACCATTTTCTGACCACTGACTGGTTCTGACCACTGACCGTTTTCTGACCACTGACCGGTTTCTGACCACTGACTGGTTTCTGACCTTTGACCAGTTTCTGACAACTGTTCAGTTCTTTTAGGTCAGTATTCGTTTAGGAAATTAATTTTTGCCCCATCATTTATACTGATATATATATATATATATATATATATATATATATATATATATATATATATATATATATATATATATATATATATACGTGTGTATATATATATATATATATATGTGTGTGTGTGTATATATATATGTGTGTGTATATATATATATATATATATATATATATATATATATATATATATATATATATATATATATATATGGTTTATTCTTTTCTGTTACTGAATATTTTATTTCGGAATTAACTGAAGTAATTGATTTTTCATGTTCTTATAATCTGTAATACGCATGGGTTTTTGTCTTGTTTTTTTTTTTTTTGTAGTATATTTAACTATTAATGCATTTATTTGCTTTGCTTTACCATATTGTCGTGTCACAAAGGATCTGTCCCTGACCTAATCTTCCTCATTTTTATTTTTTATTTCTCATTTTTATTTTTTATTTCTCATTTTTATATTTTGTTTCTCATTTTTATCCTTTTTGGTTTCTCATTTTTATTTTTTCTCATTTTTATTTTTCATGTCTTATTTTTATCCTTTTTTTATTTCTCATTTTTATTTTTTCTCATTTTTATTTTTTGCTTCTGAGTTTCATTTTTTATTTCTCAGTTTTATTTTTTATTTAATTTTTATTTTCTATTTCTCCTTTTTATTTTTATTTCACGTTTTTATTTTTTATTTCTCATTTTTATCCTTTTTTTATTTCGCATTTTTCTTTTTTTATTTCACATTTTTATTTTTTCTCATTTTTATTTTTCATTTCTCATTTTTATTTTTTCTCATTTCTATTTTTCATTTCTCATTTTAATCCTTTTTTTTTTCATTTCTCGCACATTGAATCCCTGACAGATTTTGGCTTCATAGATATCTCTTAATCCTGGTAACTTGTGCTAACATTTGCATTGAAATGAATTTTTATTATTGCTTTTACAAAAATAATATAATCCAATTGTCCTCATTTTTTTATCCTTAGGAGTCATGTATGATTTTGCCATTAACATCATTATTGTTCTGACTCATTTTTTGCAGTAACTGAATTCCCATTATTAGTGGTTTTCATAGTTTTTTTTATATAATCTTAGTATCCTTATCCTTATCCTTTGCAGCAATTGAATTCCCATTATTATTTTTCATTGTGTTTACTTTAGTATCCTTATCCCTTGCAGCAATTTAATTCCCATCATTATTTTTTTATTTTGTTTATCCTAGTATCCTTATCCTTTGCAGCAGTTGAATTCCCATTTTCATTTGTTTTCATTATGTTATACCTTAGTATCCTTATCCTTTGCAGCAATTGAATTCCCATTATTATATGTTTTCATAATTTTTTACCTTAGTATCCTTATCCTTTGCAGCAATTGAATTCCCATCACTATTTGTTTTCATTAAGTTTTTTTTATCTTAGTATCCTTATCCTTTGCAACAATTGAATTCCCATTATCATTTGTTTTCATTATTTTTTTTTAATCTTAGTATCCTTATCCGTTGCAGCAATTGAATTCGAAATTATTATTTTCCATTATGTTTTACCTTAGTATCCTTATCCTTATCCTTTGCAGGAACTGAATTCCCATTAGTATTTGTTTTCAGTGTGTTTTACCCTAGTATCCTTATCCTTAACCTTATCCTTTGCAGCAATTGAATTTCCATTATTATTTGTTTTCATAGTTTTTTTAATCTTAGTATCCTTATCATCTTAGTATCCTTATCCTTTGCAGCAATTGAATTCCCATTATTATTTTCCATTATGTTTTACCTTAGTATCCTTATCCTTTGCAGCAGTTGAATTCCCATTATTATTTTCCATTATGTTTACCTTAACATCCTTATCCTTATCCTTTGCAGCAATTGAATTACCTTTATTAATTGTTTTCACAGATTTTTTTAATCTTAGTATCATTATCCTTTACAGCAATTGAATTGCCATTATTATTTTTCGTTAATTTTACCTTAATACCCTTATCCTTATCCTGTGCAGTTGAATTCCCATTATTTTCCATTATGTTTTACCTTAGTATCCTTATCCTTATCCTTTGCAGCAGTTGAATCCTCATTATTATTTTTGTCTTCATTATGTTTTACCTTAGCTTCCTTATCCTTTACAGCAATTGAATTCCCATTATTATTTGTTTTCATAGTTTTTTAATCTTAATATTATTATCCTCTGCAGCAATTCAGTTCCCATTATCTGTTGTTTCCATTGTGTTTTACCTTAGTATCCTTATCCTTTGCAGCAATTGAATTCCCATTATTATTTTTCATTGTGTTTACCTTAGTATCCTTAACCTTCGCAGCAATTGAGTTCCCATTATCATTTTCCGTTATGTTCTACCTTAGTATCCTTATCCTTATCATTTGCAGCAATTGAATTCCCATTATTATTTTTCATTGTGTTTACCTTAGTATCCTTAACCTTCGCAGCAATTGAGTTCCCATTATCATTTTCCGTTATGTTCTACCTTAGTATCCTTATCCTTATCCTTTGCAGCAATTGAATTCCCATTATTATTTTTCATTGTGTTTACCTTAGTATCCTTAACCTTCGCAGCAATTGAATTCCCATTATTATTTTCCATTATGTTTTACCTTAGTATCCTTATCCTTTGCAGCAATTGAATTCCCATTATTATTTTTCATTATGTTTTACCTTAATATCCTTATCCTTATCCTTTGCAGCAATTGAATTCCCATTATTATTTTCTATTATGTTTTACCTTAGTATCCTTATCCTTAACCTTTGCAGCAATTGAATTCCCATTATTATTTTTCATTGTGTTTACCTTAGTATCCTTATCCTTATCCTTTGCAGCAACTGAATTCCCATTATTATTTGTTTTCCATTATATTTTACCTTAGTATCCTTATCCTTATCCTTATCCTTCGCAGCAATTGAATCCTCATTAATATATTTTTTTAATAAATAGAAATGATGTAATCCTAGTCTGTGTGTGATAACAGTGATGGTAGTTGTACTAACGACCGCGTCCCTTGCCTCTGCCCCCTCCCGCAGGCACTGCTGCAGGCGCATGATGTGGTGGCCCACGAAGTCTACGGCGACGAGGCCATCCGCGTGACGCCGCCCCCCCTGCTGCCCTACCTCAACGGCGGCGACGAGGTCGATCCCGCCAACGGCGACGTCGACATGGAGAACATCACCCGCGTCAGGCTCGTCCAGTTCCAAAAAAACTCGGACGAACCCATGGTAAGGTTTTGTCGTCTCTCTCTCTCTCTCTCTCTCTCTCTCTCTCTCTCTCTCTCTCTCTCTCTCTGAAAAAGACAAGAAATTCAACTAAAACTTGGGGGGTTTCTCTCTTTTTCTCTGTGAATGATATTCACTTTTCTCTCTCTCTCTCTCTCTCTCTCTCTCATAATACATGAAATTCTGCTAAAACGTGGGGTTCACTCTCTGTTACTCTGTAAATGATATTCTCTCTCTCTCTCTCTCTCTCTCTCTCTCTCTCTCTCTCTCTCTCTCTCTCTCTCTCTCTCTCTCTCTCTCTCTCTCTCTCTCTCTCTCTGGGCCCTTGTCTCATTCTCCCTTCAAAAGACAAATTCTATTTTATTTTTACATTCAGAAATGTCATGAAAGATGCATTACTCCCCCCCCCTCCCGCCCACCACCACCCATTAATTTTTTTCACGGATCATTATTTTATTCTGCTCTTTGGATAGGTTGATGGCCTCCCTGGCTGTGTCTGTCTGGGTTCTGTTCTCATTCTCCCTTCAAACATTCGAGTTTTCCGAAGGAAAGACAAATTCTACTTTATTTTTGCATTCAGAAAATTAATGAAAGATGCATTGCCCCGCCCCCCCCACCACCCCTTTTTTTTCACAGATTATCAGTTTACGCTGTGGACAGGCGGTAAGTTCAATTGTTGTCTCAAAAATTCGCGTTGCTTACCTTGTTTTGTGGGATTATGTCAGCTCATAATATCTTTTCCATATTTTGAACTTTTTGACTGTGGAGAGTCCCGAAAGACACTTGGTCCCTTTTAAGAAAATTATTTTCCTTGGTTGTGCAACATTTTTTTGGGGCTAAAAAATCTTCTCAACTTATGGAAAAATACCTGGTGCTTTAAAAAAAATTTTACCTATAAAAAATGTTATGGAAAGACACAGTTTGCTTTAAAAAAAATTACCTACAAAAAATTATGGAAAGACACCTGGTGCTTTAAAAAAATTACCTTAAAAAACTTATGGAAAGACACCTGTGCTTTAAAAAAATTGACCTTAATAAACTTATGGAAAGACACCTGGTGCTTTAAAATAAATTTACATAAAAAACTTATGGAAAGACACCTGGTGCTTTAAAAAAATTTACCATAAAAAAAAACTTATGGAAAGACACCTGGTGCTTTAAAATAAATTTACATAAAAAACTTATGGAAAGACACCTGGTGCTTTAAAAAAGTTAACCTAAAAAAAACTTATGGAAAGACACCTGGTGCTTTAAAATAAATTTACCTAAAAAACTTATGGAAAGACACCTGGTGCTTTTAAAAAAAAATTACCTAATTTACCTCTGGAAAAAAATGCACAAAAGATAATTTACCTTAGAAAAAATGCAAAAAAAAAAAAACAATAATTTACCTCAGAAAAAAATGCAAAATAATAATAATAATAATAATTTACCTCAGAAAAAAATGCAAGCGTTCCCTAAAATCAAAGCATTTCTTGTCAAAGGTACCCGTGATCCGACACTATGAAAGGTATTCATCACTCTCCTGATTTTTTCCTATTTCTTCTGCTCTTCCTTTGCTCCTATCTTCGTCTTTTGTGCCCTCAGTTATTGCTTGTGTAGTTCCATGTCTTTCCCAGCGTTGATATTTTCTTTGTTCGTTTTGAATTCTTTGCATTTCCTGTGCTTTACTCCCTCCGAATTTTCTTGTTTTCCCTTTGTTTTCTCTTTGTTCTCTTTCATAAATTGTTGCATTGATAAATTCAGTTCGGTAATTCATTAGCGTCCAAACAAGTTTATATTATGTATAATCCTTCCTTTAAAAATGTCTCCTTCAAAATTTCTGTCCCGAGTTCCCTCTTCCCTGAATTCTCCTCTCTCTCTCTCTCTCTCTCTCTCTCTCTCTCTCTCTCTCTCTCTCTCTCTCTCTCTCTCTCTCTCTCTGCCATCGCCCATTCGCTCCTCCCGTTCAGTCTTATCTCCCCTCTTCTTCTATTCTCGCAGCCTTTTTTATGATTCCTCCGGAATTATCCCTTTCCAATGCATCATGGACGCTCGTGACTCATTTGTCCATCCAGGTCCTTCCATTTAAATAGCCATTTTGCGCTTTTGAAGAATTCTCTCTCTCTCTCTCTCTCTCTCTCTCTCTCTCTCTCTCTCTCTCTCTCTCTCTCTCTCTCTCTCTCTCAGGCATAAACAGAGGGGAAAATAAAAGCACAGACAATAAAAGTGGGTGGAAAGGGGCCAAGTTTCATCCGTTTCAAATCGATTGAATTTAGGATAATGTTAAACGCTCATGAAGGTGCTTTAAGAAAACCGGCCTTGGGGGGAGAAGAGTAAAAACATTGACGCAGTTATAAATTGTATATAGAACTTAGGCCAAAGACCAAGCACTGGGACCTATGAGGTCATTCAGCGCTGGAACGGAAATTGACAGTAAAAAGGTTTGAAAGGTGTAACAGGAGGAAAACCTCAAAGCAGTTGCACTAAGAATCAATTGTTGGGAGAGGGTTGAGGAAAGTAAGATGGAAGAGAATGTGAAAGGAGGTACAGTAAAAGGAACGATAGGGGTTGCAGCGAGGGCCCGAAGGCATTCGAGAGGCGATAATGATGAGAGAACAAATATAAAAAGCGGGAAAATAGTGAAATTATTCAGCGGTGCATCGCCATGAAAAGTGATTCTGAAACAGGTTATCTTAGAGAAAATAATAATAGTTAAGTGTGTATGTATGTATATATATATATATATATATATATATATATATATATATATATATATATATATATATATATATATATATATATATACACATACATATATTTGGAGGATCTAATTATAATGACGCAGCAATAATTCAATCGAGAGGAAATAATCACAGTTGGAATGGTCCATCCGGATAAAAATAGTGGGAGAAATATCACATCGAAGGCTGAATAATGAATGAGGAAATTACTCTCGCTCTCTCTCTCTCTCTCTCTCTCTCTCTCTCTCTCTCTCTCTCTCTCTCTCTCTCATTAATCTGTTGAGGGCTTATGCCGTCTGGCATAGCCACTTAGCTTTAACAAGAGCAAGGCACTCCAGCCGAGTGTTAGATGTTGATTATGTATATAGTTGACAGGATGCCTTTTCCACGTGTGCTGTGGTGTGTGTGTGTGTGTGTGTTTATTTTTAAGGGGGTAGGGGATCTTGTTTGACAGGCTGCTTAAAGCATCCAGTATTTATAGTATTTATGCCTTCAAACCAGTCTTCTCTGTGATATCTGATATAGGCCTAGCTTGTGTCCCATTATATTATATATACTTTCTAATTTTTCCAGTTTTTACAGGTAAACACGTTGAAGGCATAAAGAGCATATTGCCCTAAAATGGAAGACTGCAGTATCTGCAAAAATACAAAACTGAGAAAATGGTAGATACTCCCTTGCCTTACTGCTGATTTTGCAGATACTGCAACTGGGACCCCCTAAATAAAGCACTGAAGAATCATTCTGAAACTACAGTAACTTGTGTATTTGTGTCTCACGAGTCCAATAGGTGGCATTTCTCAATTCGAAAATTTTGCAGATACTGTAGTCTTCCATTTTAGGGGAGTAAAATTCACCGATATTTCTGGAGTCGTTGGAAGGTTCTGTGTCTAGGGATCGAGACCCGGCGGTACTGATCCATTTATCACTTAAAAATTCCCCTTCGGTGATAATTCCCAATCGAGGATATTCCCGAAGTAGCGTGAATTGGATATTAAAGGACATTTGTAGTTTCATGATTGTATTTGTATATATTAAGTGTGTTTGTGTGTGTGTATCAGTCACCCAGAAACCTAACTTCGTGTCCAGCAAGTCACGTTGGTAAAAATTCAGAAGTGCTCATCTCTCTCTTTGTTACATTTCGCATCCCGACTCCTTCCTGTCATGTCCGAATGACGCCGCGTTCCTCCCTAGGACATGTCCTTCCCCCGTCTCATTTCCCCTTCCAGCTTCACGTCGTTCCATCCGTCTCCCGCCCCACTGAATATTAACCCGAACGGCAAACCGGGATTTTTCTGCCGTCTCCCAACGCGACGATCTCGCCACCCCTTCGGCTGCCCTTGCCATTATTATGCGTTCCATTTGTTTCAGGTTCCTCTTTTATGACTGAAGTTACCTTTGGGATTGGCCCCGGCATTCCCTCTCCCTTTACAGATTGGTAATTGCCGAAGGAGAGGAAAAAGACGAGAGGACGGAAAAGATAGAGTGATGTCTTCGCGAATCCATTCCAGTCCGCCCACACCTCTTCCTCTTCTCGAGTGTGAATGACAAGACGTCCAGTCCTCGTTTTGGTGTTATCGCCTTCTTCCTTCCTTTCTTCCTTCCTTTCTTCCTTCTTCTTTCCCCGTCCGTTATTCGATGTTTTACATTTGCACCGTCGTTGTTTCGTCTGGTATTTTATTATGAAGTAATGATAGACCAGTGGTTCAAACTTTGTCACCCAGGAACTTAACCTTACATGGAGTTAGTTTTGTTGGTAAAGTTTTAGATGTGCTTGTTTTTTCCTGTTACACAGATACGCACATACTTACATACATACATACGTACATACATACATATGTATGTATGTATGTATGTATATATAAATATAATATATATAAAACTTCTTCACTTGCACAGTTGTACAAATTTTATATGTGTGTATATGTATGTATATATATACTGTATATACACACACATACATACATACAATATATACATGTGTGTGTATCTGTGTGTAACAGAAAGATATAAGCACATATAAATTTTTACCAACAAAACTTGCTTAATGTAAAGTTAAGTTTCTGGGTGACAAAGTTTGAAACACTGGTCTATTATAACTTTATTAACGGGACCTCATTTAAACATGGTGGTATTTAACGGGTATTTTATCCACAAAAGTTACAAGCTTTCAAGGACTGCTCTGTCCCCATCGTCCGGTAGCCCCGTACGACGGGGACAGACTATTCCTTGAAAGCTTGTAAGTTTTGTAAATAAAATCTCTTGTTAGATACTATCCTGTTTAGAGGAGGTCCTGTTATTGATATATATATATATATATATATATATATATATATATATATATATATATATATATATATATATATATATATATATATATATATATAATATGTGTATGTGTATATATATATATATTTATTGATTTCTCTCTCTCTCTCTCTCTCTCTCTCTCTCTCTCTCCAAAGTTCCACGGAATATTTGACTAAACATATGAACAGAAAAATGAAAACAGTAGCTTTTATGATAAAAAAAGATAACTCTCTCTCTCTCTCTCTCTCTCTCTCTCTCTCTCTCTCTCTCTCTCTCTCTCTCTCTCTCGCGGTTTTGGAATCCTCTCCTCTCGCAAGGACTTTTGAAGTCTTCAATTAGAGCAGAAACGGGGCAGTTGAAGTAGGGTTTTCATTACGTGTTCCTTAAACAGCATCTTATGATTGGGGAGCTTCTCTGGCTATCTCTGATGGAAAGACAAATATGGGAACGGAGGTGGAATTTTGCCTCGGGTCCTTTTTAGATTTTTCCTCTCTCTCTCTCTCTCTCTCTCTCTCTCTCTCTCTCTCTCTCTCTCTCTCAAGATGTTACCTTTCATGAGTCTCTCTCTCTCTCTCTCTCTCTCTCTCTCTCTCTCTCTCTCTCTCTCTCTCTCTCTCTCTCTCTCTCGTCTGGGAGAACTTATGTTGGTTTAATTTCTCTCTCTCTCTCTCTCTCTCTCTCTCTCTCTCTCTCTCTCTCTCTCTGTGGGCCAGCGCTCAGGCACAAGCGTGTCACCTCCACAATCAGGACACGTCGGCTGTTCGTGTTCCAGCGTCACCTCACATTTCATCCAGAGCCATTTCACAGTCGGCTCCTGTTTCTCTCCTCTGTTTATCTTCCTCTGTTTATCCTCCTCATTCGCCTCCTCCTCCTCCTCCTCCTCCTCCTCCTCCTCCTCCTCCTCCTCCTCCTCCTCCTCCTCCTCCTCCTCCTCCTCCTCCTCCTCATTGTTCGCTGGTAGGGAGGAGGGAGGGAGCTTCTTTCTGTTGTGCTTCCTTTTTCATAATATTTTTTGTTTTGTTTCTTTGCTTTGTGTGCTCTCTCTCTCTCTCTCTCTCTCTCTCTCTCTCTCTCTCTCTCTCTCTCTCTCTCTCTCTTCCTTCGTTCTGACGTCATTAGCGAGATTTTTTCTGGGCAAAGAAGCAGGAATTATGTTCTGGTCTTTGATTTTTGTCCAGTTTTCATGTAATTTTCATCATGTTTTCACGCTTTGCATATACATGTGTATATATATATACATACACATACATACACTCGTACACACACACATGTATGCAAAACGTCAAAACATGGAAGAAAATTACGTGAAAACTGAAAAAAAAAATTAAAAATAGGAAGCCTAATTTCTTTTTAGCTCTGCCGGTAGTTTCCAACACAAGTTTATATATTTGATTTAAAGAGAGGTCATGACCTCGTTAAATTTTTTTTTTTTTTTTTTTTTTTGTCGGGTGTTTGGGAATTCACGGCACATTCAAACCCCGGTTGTTATGTTGCAGCTCATTCCTGTATAATGATGATTAGCGAAATTGGATGCAAATTTCCGCGTCACGAATTATGGAGATAAAACTGTAAGGTTTCAGTAGTGTTGATAATTGCTGGTAACCGCTCGTTCCTGTGCTGCAAAATGTATGTTAGTAATAATAATAATAATCATGGAATTCATAATAATAATAATAATAATAATAATAATAATAATAATAATAATTATTATTATTATTATTATTATTATTATTATTATTATTATTATTATTATTATTATTATTATTATTACTGGAGAAACAAATCCACAGTTATGTATATGTACATATATATTTGAGGATAGATCTGTACAGAGAGATTTCGGGAATCTGTTCGATTCCCCTTTTCAATCTGAGATTGAAAATGGGAATCGAACAGATTCCCGAAAGCTGTCCGTACAGATTCATCTCTAAATATATGTACATATGCATCAGGAATCTGTACAGATTTATCAGTAAATATATGTACTTATACATAACTGGATTTGTTTCTCCATTTCAAGACTCGTGCTATTATTATTATTATTATTATTATTATTATTATTATTATTATTATTATTATTATTATTATTATTTATAGTGCGATACGTTGTCATGAAAAGCTAAACATCGATTACAGAAGTCTATTATTAAGCCAACCAATCAGCTTTAAGGAAAGAGAATGACCTCGTGACATTACCTTTCAAATGGCTTCAGGGTCTTGCCTCAGTAGGGAACTGCATGTAGCATCAGATCTGCAGGTATGCTTACTGTGCTAGTGGTTAGTGTCGTGGCGAGCCACTCAGATGTCGCGGGAGGTTCGCGTCTCCTCCAGGGCGATGAAAAGTCACTGGCTCTGTATGGCGATCAGTCACTGCTGCAGTGTGGGGGCGTCTGCTGCGGTGGGAGGTTGAAACTGACATATTCTTTGGAAGCTTGAATTTCAAGTCAGTGGCCCCTGTGGTGTGCTTTTTCCGTGTGAGGCGGTTTCATCTACTGAAGTAATAATAATAATAATAATAATAATAATAATAATAATAATAATAATAATAATGAATAGGGCTCAAGGTGCTGCCGCGAGGAAATCTTTGCTTGATAAATGTGCTTGCAGGCTCCAGTGAAAACAATGTAGCCTCAAAAAACACAATATATAGAGTGAAACCAAGCAGAAAAATCTATTCAAGAATTTATAATTAGAGAGGATGAAATTATAAACAAGTTTAATAATATGTTTCCACGTAGCCTACAGGACATGCAAATGCAGTAGAGAAACTGAACAAATACATATGTATATATATGTGAATATATATAATAATATATGTATATATATATATATATATATATATATATATATTTATCTAATATATATATATATATATATATATATATATATATATTTATAAATATATAATATAAATTACTGGAAAACATTAGGAGGAGAGAGGTAGGGAAATGTTTTCCAAACAGGATCTTTATTCGCCTGTCAACAGCCGACAGACATTAAGAGGAATTAACGGAAAAGAGAAGCGATTCCTCTCCCTGAAACTTTCGTAATGACTCCTTTTCAGGACTTTTGTAGAAGCAGGTTTAGGGGGGCCGATCATCCCTTTGTCCCCCCCACCCTCGACATTACATAAAAGGAATTAATACGTTTTTTTTGTCTTGGCTTCGGTTCTTTGGAGGGTTTTATCTCTCTCTCTCTCTCTCTCTCTCTCTCTCTCTCTCTCTCTCTCACGGAATGGTTGACCAAACATATTAACAGAAAAATAAAAACAGTAGATTTTACGATAAGGAAAATTAATTCTCTCTCTCTCTCTCTCTCTCTCTCTCTCTCTCTCTCTCTCTCTCTCTCTCTCTCTCTCTCTCTCTCTCACGGAATGGTTGACCAAACACATGAAGAGATATATAAAAACTATAGGTCGTATGTTAAAGGAAAATTAATCCTCTCTCTCTCTCTCTCTCTCTCTCTCTCTCTCTCTCTCTCTCTCTCTCTCTCTCTCTCTCCATGATGATGATGGTGACATTTGACATATTTCCAGGGAATATGACCGTTGTGGGTTCATGCGAAGAGACTGCAATGTTTATTGCTAATTCCCATTTTGTTGTAAAGAGTTGAAATGAGTTGAAATTTCTGAACCCATCGTTTTACATATTTCATTTGGCGTCTGGAATGAACCGTGACAGTTATTCGGAATGGGGTCGTGATTTGGATGGAATTGTTGCCGTCCTGTGCGAGCGCTTGTGTTTAGAGAGGTAGAAGAATTTCGGGCTTAATGGATGGAAAGTCATGGGAATCCTCAAATGCGTGTTTTTTTTTTTTTTTATTTAGTGGGATTATGTATCGACGTAGCTTTTTAAACTTCGATATGCAGCTTTTTATGTCGCTTTGCACTTCGATGAGTATGACGTTAGATACCCCGTGGCGGGGGGCGGGGGGGGGGTGCTACTGCCGTCAGTGCACCTCACGTGGTGCACTGTAGGCATTTCTAAAGTTCTTTGGAGCGACCCTTCGGCTCCTAGCTGCAACCCCTTTCATTCCTTTTACTGTACCTCCATTCATATATTCCTTCCATCTTGCTATCCATCTCCTCCTAACAATTATGTCGTAGTGCAACTGCTTTGAGGTTTTCCTCCTGTTATACCTTTCAAACCTGCCTACTCTCAATTTAATTCCAGAGCTGAATGACCTCATAGGTCGCCAGTGCTTAGCCTTTAGTCTGAACTCTATATTCCATACCATTCTATATGCAGGTCGACTTAGGTCGGTTCGTTCCGTCTCTCGCTTTAGCTTGAAAATCATTTTCAGCTTCGCTTCAAACATTTCTGTTGTCAGAGAGTGATCTGTCATTACTTGGGTATCATCTAGAAGGTGGGCCCCGACGGGGTATCATCTAGAAGGTGGGCCGACGACGGAGTATCATGTAGAAGGTGGGGCCCCGACGGGGTATCATGTAGAAGGTGGGGCGCCGACGGAGTATCATGTAGAAGGTGGGGCCCCGACGGGGTATCATGTAGGTGGGGCGCCGACGGGGTATCATCTAGAAGGTGGGGCCCCGACGGGGTATCATCTAGAAGGTGGGGCCCCGACGGGGTATCATCTAGAAGGTGGGGCCCCGACGGGGTATCATCTAGAAGGTGGGGTCCCGACGGGGTATCACCTAGAAGGTGGGGCCCCGACGATGTATAATCTAGAAGGTGGGCGCCGACGGGGTATCATCTAGAAGGTTGGCCGGCGGGGTATCATCTAGAAGGTGGGCCCCGACGATGTATAATCTAGAAGGTGGGCGCCGACGGGGTATCATGTAGAAGGTGGGGCCCCGACGGGGTATCATCTAGAAGGTGGGCGCCGATGGGGTATCATCTAGAAGGTGGGTCCCAACGGGGTATCATCTAGAAGGAGGACCGACGTTCTGTGCTTATTAGTTCACCCAAGATGTGGCTCGAATTCCACGGTAGCAGTAGGATTTTTATGCATTTGAATGCACATATTTTTTTTGTGACGTTAGAGAATGTTCTCCTCAGGGTTTCTTATTTATTCACCCCCCCCCACCCCCCTCTCCCGCTTACCCAACCCTGGGTAAAGAAAATCTCCCCTGTAAATTCAGAGATTTCCCATAAATATATTTTCCCGATACTGACCAGATCCTTTATTGGCCAAGGCATGGGGGGGAGGGGGAGGGAGGGATGGTGGGATTCTCAGTTACAGGGGGTCAGGCCAGCCCAATTTATGGCCTCGAGCGCACCCCCAGCGATCATGTGTATATTCATTCCAAGAATAAATTGCCGTATTGCAGTTGCAAGTGATGGGGTGAATGAGTTTCGTGTCTCCATAGAAGAGATACGGTGATTGAGGGAGCATTCCCTCAGTGCCGGCCGGGAGAGCAATTAAAATAATCAAGGCCACCGAAAATAGATCTATCTTTCGGTGGTCTCGGTATAATGCCGTATGAGCCGCGGCCCGTGACGCTCTCAGCCGGCCGTGGTGGCCTTTGTTGTTGCGTTGCCAGGCGCACGATTATGGCTAACTTTAACCTTAAATAAAATAAAAACTACTGCGGCTAGAGGGCTGCAATTTGGTATGTTTGATGATTGGAGGGTGGGTGATCAACATACCAACTTGCAGCCTTCTAGCCTCAGTAGTTTTTAAGATCTGGGGACAGACAGAAAAAGTGCGGACAGAAAAGGTGTGGACGGACGGACAAATAGCCGTCTCAGCAGTTATCTCTTACAGAAAACTGACAGACAATTCCTAGGAAGTCAAAGGTTTCATTTCTCCGTTAACATTTTCGGTGCCCGAATGAAATTAAAACAATTTTGAGACTGAAAAGTCCTTCGGTTCCCGAAAGAATGATAGCGGGGCCGTGAGAATCCAACGGCGCACCTTCATTTTCGAGTTGCAATTTTTTAAAGTCGGCTCGGATATTCTGAATAATGTCCGGTGCTTTTGATGGCGGAAAATATGCTGATTAAAAGTAATCACATTTAACCCACTATTATTTTTAACTCGATCTCGAAAGACAAAAGAATTTTTAGCTGTGCGCATTGTTAACTTCGAACTTTCCAAAGGGTCCTTGATCGCGTTTCATAGCCACGTCTCTTTTGGCGCATTCCTTTTTCACTCTTTTGTTTATGCCGCTCAAACGAATGAGTTCGTATCCCGAATACAATCAAATTATAAATGGCTTATCAGCGGGGCTTTTCCGACTCAGGTTTTCTTTTTTTGTTTTTCGAGTTGACTGGAAATAAAAGCGGAGAATTTTGCTGTTGGGCGGCTTTTCAAATCTCGTGAACTCCCGCTTGAACGTCGGCGAGTTTTGATTTTGAATTGAAAGGTGCAAACATTTCGCTGAATTTGTACTCAAGAATGAATTGTATCTTAAAATCTTTGCAATGTCTCAATAGCAGTACAAATAATGTCAATCCGCATAGGTATTGCTGAAAGAAGATGCTACAACTATTCAGTTTGACACATGTGACCAATTGATTTTGAATTGAAAGGTGCAAACTTCTTCGCTGAATTTGTGCTCAAGAATTAATTGTATCTTAAATTCTTTGCAATGTCTCAATAGCAGTACAAAAAATGTCAATCTGCATAGGCATTGCTAAAAGAAGATGCCACAAATATTCAGTTTGACACATGTGACCAATTGATTTTGAATTGAAAGGTGCAAACTTTTTCGCTGAATTTATGCTCAAGAATGAATTGTATCTTAAATTCTTTGCAATGTCTCAATAGCAGTGCAAAAAATGTCAATCTGCATAGGTATTGCTAAAAGAAGATGCTACAAATGTTCGGTTTGATTGACACACGTGACCAATTGACTTTGAATTGAAAGGTGCAAACTTTTTTGCTGAATTTATGCTCAAGAGTGAATTGTATCCCAAATTCTTTGCAGTGTCTCAGTAGCAGTGCAAAAAGTGTCAAGCTACATAACTGTTGCTGCTGGAAGATGCTACAAGCATTCGGTTCGATTGACACACGTGACCTATTGCGTTAGTGAATTACCATTTCAAATATTAGATTCATAAGCATTATGACCGGTGGTCTAAATCTTATTTTCGGAGGAGACAAGAAGAAAATTATAGAAGTTTGTATTTGGAAGTCACTGGTCACGTTATATCTATAAATACATATGGATCAAAAATCAGTTCTCGATTTCCTCTTCTTTCGGGGCACAGGTACCCCACTGCAACCCCTGTCCGTGACAGGATTCGAACCCGAGCTGGAAGAAATAGGGATTCTGGCACTGAACCACCTACGCTAATTGGTTGTATTATCGACTAGAATTCTCATTTTTCTTTTGATGGTCGCAGTCATCACATGAGTGATAGAAAAGGGTATTTATGATGTAATTTTAGAAATTCTATGCCGTTGGTTCCCATAATAGTGGTTCATATAAGCTATGAAAAATAAATTGCCCTGGCAAGCTTTCTTGAGATTTTTTAAAATCCCCGTAGGGGAGTAGTGCCGTCTCTGCACCTCACGTGGTGCACTGTAGGCATTACTTAAGGGTCTTTGCAGCGTCCCTTCGGCTCCTAGCTGCAATCCCTTTCGTTTCATTTTATTGCACCTCCGTTCATATTCTCTTTCATCCATCAGACTTTCCACCCTCTCCTAACAATTGTTTCATAGTGCAACTGCTTTGAGGTTTTCCTCCCGTTACACCTTTCAAACCTGTCAAATTCTCCTTCAGCGCTGAATGACCTCTTAGGTCCCAGCGCTTGACCTTCGGCCTAAAGTCTATATTCTATTCTGTTCTCTGAGACGTTAAGGGCAATCTTTTTGTAAAAATAAAAAGCAGAAACTCTAAAGCATGTTGCTTTTCGTTGAAATTCTTCATCGAAAAATCTCTCGTTTTTCCGAAAAAATCCCAATATTAAATCCCCCTTGTGATGTGTGGGATTCATTTTGAGCCTTCCATCCTACACATTGTCTTGCCGCCTTCCAAAATAGAAACAACAGGAGATGAAGAGATATTGTTTCACTTTTGACTGTTGGAGTTTGCATGAATTTGTGGCTGTAGTTATGATGCATTCACTAGAGAGAGGAAATTGGCCGTACTCTGATGTTGAAGTTTGCTCGAAGCAGTTTTAGAAGTTACATTATGTTATCGTTGAAAAGCGAATCATCCCGCAAAATTCAGAAGAAGAAGAAGAAGAAGGATTTCACAGCCTGAGGTGAAGTCCATATTTAATGGTGGCAGCAGCGGCTGTGATGCATTCGCGGGCTAAAGGCACGATGTAAGAATTCCTTGTGCGTGCGCCTTAATGCTGCAAACATATTATCTTGTTAGGGAGCCATTATGCTTTGCCCCCCCGCTCTCTCGGTCTCTCTCTCGTGTTTGAAATATAAATACATGCGGCCCTCCTTGGCTAGCCCCCGGGGGAGGGATCGGAGGGGGCGGGAGGTGGATGGCATCGCCCCCGGGATCCCAAGCTTTACCTTACCCACTTTACAAAGCAATTCCTGTTCCCCAGCTTCCTCCCCCTTCCCCAGACTCCCGTCGTTGTTGGTGCCATGAATAGGAAATTGCAGACATGATTCAACTTACCATTCTAATTCTCAACAAAGCTGTTTTTTTTTTTCCCCTTCTGCCTGCGTGAGTTATTCGCTGGCCCAGGGCATACAAACACACGGCTGCCCTTTGTTGCATAGTGGATGCACGAGCCGCCTCGGCAGGACCTGACTGAACCCTGCCAGTCTCTGCGACTCTTTGCTCCATGCGAAGTGGTTGGGCGTCCTTTTTATTTGTTCCTGCTACGTGCCTCGAATGCTTTACCTACGTCAGTGCACCTCCCGCGGTGCACTGTAGGTACTACTCATGGTTCTCTCTCTCTCTCTCTCTCTCTCTCTCTCTCTCTCTCTCTCTCTCTCTCTCTCTCCTCAGCAGAAATATGTCACATGTAATTTGAAATGTATGCTGTTTAACTCAATTTCTTTTTGGCTAATTTCTCTCTCTCTCTCTCTCTCTCCTTAGCAGAAATATGATGTCAAATGTAATTTAAAATTGGTTGCTGCTTGAGTTTCTTTTAGCCGATTCTCTCTCTCTCTCTCTCTCTCTCTCTCTCTCTCTCTCTCTCTCTCTCTCTCTCTCTCTCTCTCTCTCTCTCTCTCTCTCCTTAGCAGAAATACGAGCATGTTAAATGAAATTTAAAATTGGAAGCCGTTTAATTCAATTTCTTTTTGGCTAGTCTCTCTCTCTCTCTCTCTCTCTCTCTCTCTCTCTCTCTCTCTCTCTCTCTCTCTCTCTCTCTCTCTGTGATGGCCTTAGTATATATATATATGGCTTATGCAAATTGACTCGCTCGGAGTTAGAGGGGTGTCGGACGAAGAATTTGAATTTTAATGTAAAAGTATTGAACGCTTAGGTTCCAGTTTATTTTTCAATACTAATTGTACACTGGATTGCAATTGCATTCCCCCTCCCCTTACCCCCACCCCCACACCCCTTGAATTTCAAGAACAGAAATGTTATTCGTTGACCCGATTAAACGAGGGCGCTCGAATAAGTGGATTCGCGCAGTGGAGGGAGAGTTGGACATAATTATTCCAGAAGTTTTGATACCGATTTTTAGATTTTCATTTCCCCAGCGAGAATGAAACTGGGCGGAAAAAGACCATCCGCGAAATATTCTCTCTCTCTCTCTCTCTCTCTCTCTCTCTCTCTCTCTCTCTCTCTCTCGTAAGCCTGTTAGGTTAATACAGAAAGGCGGAGTCACCCACGAGATGAACTCTCTCTCTCTCTCTCTCTCTCTCTCTCTCTCTCTCTCTCTCTCTCTCTCTCCATATGTTAAATGAAATTTAAACTTGGATGCTGTTTAATTCAATTTCTTTTTGGCTACTCTCTCTCTCTCTCTCTCCCCTCAGAAATATGTTAAAAATTATTTAAAATTGGATGCTTAAAATTGGATCTCTGGTCTCTCTCTCTCTCTCTCTCTCTCTCTCTCTCTCTCTCTCTCTCTCTCTCTCTCTCTCTCAGCAGAAATGTTAAATACAATTTAAGATTGGATGCTGTCAAACTCTCTCTCTCTCTCTCTCTCTCTCTCTCTCTCTCTCTCTCTCTCTCTCTCTCTCTCTCTCTCTCTCTCTCTCAGAAATGCTAAATACAATTTAAAATTGATGCTGTCAAACTCTCTCTCTCTCTCTCTCTCTCTCTCTCTCTCTCTCTCTCTCTCTCTCTCTCTCTCTCTCTCAAAACTCTTTTGCGGCCGGTGTGGTTTTATGCATCCCGAGTCTAAAGCCTGTTAGTGTTAATATAGACAGACGGAGTCACCCACGAGATGAAGCGAGATAACACGCCATAATTCACTGGTCGGATTCTGGGAACTGCTTAGTAAGCAGTTTGCTGCTCTTAATGGAAACTTGGAACATGAAGTCAAAGCCACAGGAAGAGAAGCGGGTGGGACTTTGGAGGAAGGGGGGGAATGGGGGATCCTCGTCTGAGGGACACTGCTGGATTTATGGGTCTTTTGGGTTCACCTGCCCCCCCCTAAAGAATGTTGTTGTTTACTGAAATTATTTAGGTGTGCTGCCTTAAAGAGGTTTTTTTATTTTTAGTTTTCTTTAAAAGAAAACGATTATTGAGACGGCTATTTGTCTGTCCGTCCACACTTGTTCTCTCCGCCCCCTGATCTTAAAGACTGCTGAGGCTAGAGGGCTGCAAATTGGCACGTTGATCATCCACCCTCCAGTCATCAAACATACCAAATTGCAGCCCTCTAGCCTTAGTAGTTTTTATTTTATTTAAAGCTAAAGTTAGCCATTATCTTGCGTCTGGCAACGATATAGGCCAGGCCGCCACCGTGCCGTGGTTAAAGTTTCATGGGAGCATCTCATACAGCATTATACCGAGACCACCGAATGATAGATCTATTTTCGGTGACCTCGATTATACGATGTACAGAAAACTCGATTGCGCCGAAGGAACTTCGGAGCAATTTTTACCTTTTTTTTTTTTAAGAGCCTAAAATTTGAACTAGACTTGACGACGTTGATCCGAGGGCGAAAAAGAAGGTTAATAACGGTTTTGGTAATTGCATCGTTAATTAGCTTTTAGTTGAGGCAATTATCGTTGATGATTATTAGGCTTGTCACGAAATCCATTCCAAGTAATGGCATGCTAATTTTGGACGGGTCGAGTTGCGTTGAACGTAACGAGAACCTGGAATTGATGTACATTGCTTCGAAAGGATTTTATTCGAAATGCCTGTATGTGCAAGTTAGCAGAGACATATATATATATATATATATATATATATATATATATATATATATATATATATAATTATATATATATATATAGTTACAGTAAGACTGTGAAACCAGGGATTTCACGAAACCCCTGACATTTTCAGGGAATTCGTTAGATCACCAATTCACTTAAGGGACATTTTGATCCCCGAGGGCTAGTACTAATCACGGCGAAACAGTGTAGATGAATCACTGTTTCGCCGTGTTTAGTACCAGCCCCTTGGGGATCAAATGCCCCTGAGTGAATTGGCGATTCCACGCATTCCCTGAAAATGTCAGGGATTTCGTGAAACCATTCTTACTGTAACATATGAGAGAGAGAGAGAGAGAGAGAGAGAGAGAGAGAGAGAGAGAGAGAGAGAAAGGGTAAATGTTCGATATATTTAATTAAATCCGCAATAGCTTTCTTCTAGACGCGCAGGTGGGCGTTTAGAAAGAGAAATTAACTATCCATATTATTTTGTAGAGGTTCCTCGCACCTGCTGAAGAAGGCATTGCGAAGAAAGGAATTCAAGTCGGCGCGATTCTGTTCTTATGATTATATAAGGGTGCTTGTTGCTATAAAAATCCGAACCGCTTGACCGATCTAGACAAAATTTGGCACGTGGATCATTTGACCCAAGTTAGGTAGTAGGGTAGGTTTCAAACCCGTACCCCCGTGACGGACAGACAGACAAACACAGACATTTGTCCCATATATCCAATCTACTGTCCCCTTTATCTTCGTATTGAGCCAGCAGGTAGCTGCTGGCTCAACCTGAGGTGCAAGATGTACGATAACAATATCTTTTTTTTTTATTCGTTCATATGTAATCAGCTCTGTCTCAGTTACTATGAAGAGCCCAGAGGTCCATACCACATCTCATACCCCGTAAGACTCCCTAATACAAGGGGTCCGCTCTGGCATAAGGCCAGATTAATATGGAATCATCCAAGATTTGCGACACATGGAACAAACTGTCACCAGACGTTATAAACAGCAAGTGTGGAAGAGTTTAAAAAGAAAGCTAGGCAAAATCATTAGAACTGAATGAGCAGTAAAACCTGCTCCTAGAGATAAGTGAGCACATGATGTCTCCTCGGATGGACTAACAAGTCTTTGAGACGTCCTAATCCTTGTAACTCCTTGTAATTCCAGAATTAACACTCTGGGGTATTACACAAAGCTAGCGGTAAGCGTGGGGCCGTGTTCCAAGGAAGCTTCAGTGGTTTTGCTTGAAGATTTGTCTGCGTTGCGAATCCAGTCTCCAGAGCCAAGGCTTGTGTTGACAGGCAGCGAAATCTAGGTGAATTTGAATGCCCTCAAGGAGGTCCCACTTCAGGTGTGGTTTGCAAGCCGTGCCGTTGACGGTGCTAGAGATTCTTTTCAGGTTCCCTGTTCCATACCTTTCTGTCTCGTACTTTTCGTCTGAACCCCCTTGGTCTGTTCAGCAAGTAGTGGCCCTACCTCTATCTTGAACTGACTCCAATTTTCAGCTTTCCTTCAGGGGGAAAAAACCCTTTGGGTAGAGTCTTGTAAAAGTCAAGCAGTGTGATTCGGTGGTCTTATTTATTATTAATAATAATAATATGATAATAATAATGTCAGGTTTAATTACGTCGCTGACTAAGAACGAAAGACGATGGCTGCATGCTCATCCAAAACTCTCTACTCTCTCTCTCTCTCTCTCTCTCTCTCTCTCTCTCTCTCTCTCTCTCTCTCTCTCTTCTCTCTCTCTCTTTTTTTGAGTGAAGCAAGAGACGGTGGCTGCATGCTCATGTAACCCCTGACGAAAGCGGCATAACTTAAGACCTTTATCAGGTTGTTTTCATTAAAATGTTCCGGAATCTGTTGCTTGTGGCGCCGGGGGCGAAAATCTTCACGCGAGTTAATTGATGTTTCCATCATCGAGGTACACGCCACCAGCCTAATCTCTTATGAGAAACGTGGGTAGGGTAACAAGCCCTGATACATATTCTCTCTCTCTCTCTCTCTCTCTCTCTCTCTCTCTCTCTCTCTCTCTCTCTCTCTCTCTCTCTCTCTAGGTTAATGAAAATATTATTTGGGGCTCACGATGCTTTCATCACTACAGCGTGTTTACGCCATTTTGCTTTTAATCAGACTGCAGCCAAGGGCTTCTAAACCCACGCAAAGCAAATAAGCCCAATATATATATATATATATATATATATATATATATATATATATATATATATATATATATATATATATATATATATATATATATATATATATATATATATATATATATATATATATATATATATATATATATATATATATATATATATATTCATATACATACATATATTGTTACTGTACCATATTTTTCAATACAAAAACAATTTTATTTCCACCCGTGTTAGCAACGCCTTCTCTCTCTCTCTCTCTCTCTCTCTCTCTCTCTCTCTCTCTCTCTCTCTCTCTCTCTCTCTCTCTCTCTCAAGGTTGTGTTCATCAAAAATGTGATTGGAATGGGACTTTATTTAGCAAGAATACATTTTTCAAGTACGTCTCAGCCTGTGGGAAAACCCACATATAAATATTATGGTTGAGTGGGAATCGAATCAAATTTCATTTGGCAATTTTCCTTTAGGAATCACTGGAGGGTGACAGGAAATGACAGCACCATTTTATTCGCCCCAGGGGCTTTCCACCCCCACTCTTGATTTTGTGTGATTAAAATATATATATATATATATATATATATATATATATATATATATATATATATATATATATATATATATATATATATATATATAATTCGACGATTATTCTCTCTCTCTCTCTCTCTCTCTCTCTCTCTCTCTCTCTCTCTCTCTCTCTCTCTCTCTCTCTCTGTCGATGGTCCAAATCATAACGACCACTATTAAGGAACAGAAATCTACCACCAGGAACCACCTTCAGACTTACCGTCGTCTATCCCGGAACCAATCTTCCTCACTACTGACCCCTCTGGGCAGGGAGCTACGCCCCCCGGTCGCGTCCTGCCTGCCATCTTGACCATCTCGAATTTGCCCGTCAGTGACGACGGTATGGGAATCACGGTCGAAAATAAAGGTGAAAGGAACTTGACTTTTCTGTGAGAATAATAATCTATTTCCAGTAAAAGCCAGAATGCCTTAGTAAGCCTCTTATTGAAGAGATCTCCTTGGAAGGCCTAATGGCCCTTTCAAAATAAAGATTAAAGATTAATAATGAAAAGGAATGGAATGGGAGCTCGAAGGAAAAAGAAGGAATGGCGGAGAGAGAGAGAGAGAGAGAGAGGAGAGGACTTCATTAAAGAGGACCTGTTTAATAATGTAGAAAAATTAGAAGGGATTTTCACTCCATTCTCCTCTTTTGTTCCTCACAATGGCGCCCAACACCCATTCTTCTCCTCACCCTTTTTAACAGTTAACCCCTCTCCCTCCCTTTCACCTCTCCGTTTCCTTTAAAGCCTCCCGACAAACTTCCCTTTTTTTTCCCCCTTTTTCCTTCAAGGTGGAGACAGAAATGGGATAAAGTTAATTCTTTCCCCTTTTTCCCCTCCCCTTTGGAAATATGGCCATTGTTTTAGCTGCTAAGGACGCTTCCATACATCCCTCGAGTGAGCGGATGAAGGGAGATGTTGTTTTCCTTTGTTGTTGATAGGGATGGTTTAGCTGGCCGTATATGTTGTTTTTCCTGTTGTTGATAGGCATGATTCAGCAGGTCTTATAATAACGTTGTTTTTCTCGTTGTTGGTGGTAGGGATGTTTCACCTGGCCTTATAATGTTGTTTTTCTTGTTGATAGCGATGTTTCAGCTGGCCTGATGATATTTTCCTCGTTGTTGTTGACTGGGATGTTTCAGCTGGTCTTATAGTGTTGTTTTTCTTGTTGTGGCTGATAGAGATGATTCAACTGGCCTTATAATAATGTTGTTTTTCTTGTTGTTAATAGGGATGATCCAGCTGGCCATATAATGTTGTTTTACCTTGTTGCTGTTGATACGTTGACCTATGCGGTCAATTACGCACCAGGTAGCTAGTGAACTCTGGTTGGTGGCTGTGGAAACCTCAGATTTGGCAACCCCTGGAACATGAATTTCGAAGAAAATAAATCACTAATCTATTTTAGGCCTCAGAACGATTTCCATCCCAATTGATTCGTCCCGTTTTCGTAAAACGCGAATGGAAGTGGAACAGGCAACTTAAAAGGTTGAAGAGGGAAGCCACTGGAACTGCCTCCTAACGGAGGGAAGGTTCTATTTCAGGAAACTCCAGATCAGTGGTTCTTAACCTTTTTCAGTGCATGCACCCCTTTCAAATCAGGAGTCGGTTCTCGCACCCCCTGAATTGCCGAAATAAAAAAAAAAACTGAAATACAAAGTTGACATGATATGTATTAGGAAATTAGGTGTAGATTTATCTATAGCTCAGAGCACTGCTGTAGCAAAAATATAATAATAATAATAATAGGAGAGGGTATATAATTATTATTATTTATTGTATGTTATTTAATTTAATTTTTTTTTTTTTGCTTTTAGAAAAAATAACGCGTATATAAAAATATATTTTGCTTTAATTATTCATGGGCATCCCCGCACCCCTTAGGAACCGCCTTGCGAGCGCCCCAGTTTGAGAACCACTGCTCTAGATGCCTGAACTACCCTCCACCACGAGTCCTTGACCGGAGATAAACTGAACAGGCCTTATCTCGCAATTCCGCGCGGTTCAGATATCAAAGACTCATAAGTAACGCGTTCGTTTGTATTGTTATTCCGAGACGGCACTCGAAACCACCCGTTTCAACGCTTCTGTGTATGTAGCGTGCCAAGATTGCCTTGAGGGCTAAGTGAGTGCATGGGTAAACTCGGTGAAGCTTCGGTATTGGACGATCAAAGCGTTAATTATCCGCTGAGTGTTTGCGGAGGGATCGGGCGCCGAATATCTTCAGTGTTCGTGGATTCCAAGTTCTTGCTTTCTTCAGGTTGACGTTCGTTGGCCACATTGCGGTCACGTACCCGTGGGCTTATTCAGAGCAAAAAAATGTCCTTCCAGAGGGTATGTGGAACTTCAAAAGTTCAAGCGAACTTTTGAAGTTCCAATTCCTCTTGGAGGATAGCAAGGCATTGCTACTCTAATATTGTTCGCCTTGCATTTCAATACAGTTTTATCTATTTGTTAATTTATTAATTTACTTTTTTCTTTGTTTAATAAGTGAGTGGGACCTCCTCTTACTGTTTCCCATTACCTCCTCTTAATTCTACCTAATGAACACCAAATTCTTTGGAGCCTTCTTGAATTTCATGTCAGTGGCCCCTTTGGTGGGCTTGTTCCATATGAATAGGTTTCATCTTCTGAATAGTAATAATAATTTGCCGAGCTAGAGGCTTGGCAAAAGTTCGCACGGGGGAATGGTTGAGAGAGATATATCCGCGTTTAATCTCCAAGGAAATTATTTCCTTTACATTAGAAGGGAGCGTTCATTACGAATCCGCAGCCGTAAGGTGCGTCGACTGATGTTGGAAGCATTTTGAAGAAACCTTTGTATATAAGTTCATTGTGATCGTTGGCAATAACAGGCGAAAGACCTATACCAGGGCCGTCCAAACCCATGGCCGTGGGCCAAAAGTGGCCCGTTTGATTTTGAAAGTGGCCCTGTAGAGAAAAATAAGTAAAAGTATATTTCTCATTTTTATATAAAAATTAGATTTATTAGAAATATTCCTCGCAAAATCGGTAACTACAAAGACAAGTTTCATTGGCGTCTGTTATACATATACACACACATACTGTATACATACATACATACACGCGGGTGGCCCGCGTGACTTTTTGTTTTTTCAAGAGTGGCTCTCAGACTAAACAGCTTGGGCGGCCCTGACCTGTACCATAATTTACAGGACCTTCTTGTTACTGCTTCAGAAGATGGCTTGTGATTTTTTATTATTTTTTTATTTTTTACGTCCGTGTGTTTCATTTTATATTCTTTCGTGGGTGAGTTCGAAGCTCTACACACTAGCCTCACTATTTATCCTTGTAATGAATAACGACCTGCATTACATTCCGTTATTTTCTTGGTTGCAGATATGACCTACATTGTTCCTATTGCCATTTTCTACCTCTAGAACGTAAACCCCCTACCGTCAGTCCACCTCATGTGGTGCACTGTAAGCATTACTCAAGGTTCTTTGCAGCGTGCCTTCGGCCCCTAGCTGCAACCCCTTTCGTTCCATTTATTGTACCTCCTTTCATATGCTCTTTCTTCCATCTTACTTTCCTCAACCCTCTCCTGACGATTGATTCATAGTGCAACTGCTTTGAGGTTTTCCTCCTGTTACACCTTTCAAACCCTTTGCTGTCAATTTCCGTTTTAGCGCTGAATTGCCTTACAGGTCCCAGTGCTTGGCTCTTGACCTAAATTCTGTATTCAATTCAATTCAGTTCTCGAACGTAAATAGACTTGGGTACGATTCAACTCACATCTGATTCGTACCACCATCGCTAGGTTTCAGATTCATAGAAGCCAGAACGACCACAGTTTCTGTAACACCATTGCTGACCGCATCGCTTTGATGGGCACTCAGACACCTCGAGGCTCCTTGCCACATTTCCAGAGGGGATTTGCTCTCGGTAATGGAATTCGCGAACTAAACTGCTGCTGACCGGAATATTCTTGTGTGGATATAATCACGGGGAAATATTCCTTCCAGGCCGTTCCGCTGTGTGTAATGCTTATCCGTTATACGTGTTATTGTGTGTTATTATATATTAAAACTCGCCGTCGATTTTCAGCGTGTAATTACAGAGAAACGAAATTCTGCTTTCACTCTGTTTTATCTTTTAATTTATCCGTTAATTTTGTGATGAATCACTGTTAATTAATGCGACAATCTTACATAACCCTCTTAGTTCCCTCAAGGTAGCAGATTACCCCTCCACCCTCTCCCACAACCCCCCCTCCCCCAATTCTCCCCCACCCCACCTATCCTTACTCGTTTGTCTTAAGAGGATTACCCTTGCGTTACACTGAGGAGCCTCCCCCCTCCCCCCCCCCATATCCAGGTGGACTCCTGACGCAGGTTCATGTCGCCGGAGCGTCCCTGGGAATATAATTCAACAATTCGCCCACTGATCTTGTCGGCCCCATTGAGAGGGATTACAAAATCCCGGCTTCATTTGGGCTCCTTGAATATTTCAGCCTGGCGTCGAGGGGGAAAGCCAAAGACCCATTACGATCTTTCATCCCGTATTCAGCGAACGTCCGGGTTGAATGCAACAGTGATATTGTCATTAGGAATCACGTGGTTACAGTTGCAGGGTTTTTTTTTTTTTTGTGGTTGGGAAGGGAGGCGGGAGTTAAATGAATAATAGTATATATATATATATATATATATATATATATATATATATTTATTTATATATATGTATGTATGTATATATATATATATATATATATATATATATATATATATATATATATATATATATATACAGGTATATATATTTATATATACATATATTTATATATATATACATACATATATATATATATATACATATATATTTATATATATGTATGTATATATAATATATATATATATATATATATATATATATATATATATATATATATATATATATATATATATATATATATATATATATATATATATATATATTACATATATTTATATATTATTTCTTATATATTATTTTGAGGGTTGATCAAAGGTTCCATTGTGAAGTAGAAACAAGGAACACCAAATAAATTCAATTCTAGCCGTAGTAATCAAGCTTAATATTAAGCTTAATATCAAGCTTATTGATGACTCCGTGCCACACAAGAGGAAAAAAAAACCTTGTCTGATTATCTGGAGTATTTAAGCTTAATACAAAGCTTATTTATGATGGCTGCTGCCTGGTGTAACACAAGAAGAAAAAGCCTTCTCAAGAGTTTTAGCCGAGTTAGGCCCATGACATCAAGTCGATTGACCTTTTTTGTCGTGAAGTTAAAAAGGAGAGAAGGAGTGAAGTTAAAAAGGAGAGAAGAAGTGAAGTTCAAAATGAGAGAAGTGAAGTTAAAAAGGAGAGAAGTGAAGTTAAAAAGGAGAGAAGAAATAAAGTTAAAATGAGAGAAGTGAAGTTAAAAAGGAGAGAAGGAGTGAAGTTAAAAATGAGAGAAGAAGTGAAGTTAAAAATGAGAGAAGAAGTGAAGCTAAAAAGGAGAGAAGGAGTGAAGTTAAAAATGAGAGAAGAAGTGAAGTTAAAAAGGAGAGAAGGAATGAACTTAAAAGTGAGAGAAGAAGTGAAGTTAAAAATGAGAGAAGAAGTGAAGTTAAAAATGAGAGAAGAAGTGAAGTTAAAAATGAGAGAAGAAGTGAAGTTAAAAAGGAGAGAAGGAATGAACTTAAAAATGAGAGAAGAAGTGAAGTTAAAAATGGGAGAAGAAGTGAAATTAAAAAGGCGAGAAGGTTGGAATTAAAAAGGAGAGAAGGAGTGAAGTTAAAAAGGAGCGAAGTTAAAAAAGGAAAGAAGGAGTGAAGTTAAAAATGAGAGAAGAAGTGAAGTTAAAAATGAGAGAAGAAATGATTTAAGGAAGTTGTCCATTTGCCGAGTCACTTCGATATTTCTTTTTCCAATTTACCGCCCTCTACAAATTCCCTTCCTTTCTTTGCGTGTTTTTTTTTTTTTCTGGGAAAGGAAACTATTGTGCGGCTTTGTCTGTTCGTCTACACTTTTTTCTGTCCGCGGTTTTTTGACGTCCGTACTTTTTTCTGTACTCGCTTTTTCTGCCCGCACTTTTTATGTCCGCACTTTTTTCTGTCCGCACTTTTTTATGCCAGCACTTTTTTTTTATGTACGCGCTTTTTTTCTGTCCGCACTTTTTCTGGCTTCGTTTTTCTCTATCCGCGCTTTTGTTCTACACTTTTTTCTGTCCGCGCTTTTTTCTGTCCGCACTTTTTTCTGTCCGCACTTTTTTCAGTCCGCCCTCAGATCTTAAAATCTGCTGAGGCTAGAGGGCTGCAAATTGCTATGTTGATCATCCACCCTCCAATCATCAAACATACCAAATTGCAGCCCTCTAGCCTCAGTAGTTTTTATTTAGAGTTAAGGTTAAAGTTAGCCACAATCGTGCTTCTTGCAACGGTATGGGACACGCCACCACCGGGCCGTGGTCAAAGTTCCATGGGCCGCGGCTCATACAGCATTATACCGAGACCACCGACAGACAGATCTATTTTCGGTGGCCTTGATTATTCGCATCAGCGGCTGTACGGAAAACTCGATTGCGCTGAAGGAACTCCGGCGCAGTTTTTACTTGTGTTTGTTATTCATCTTTGACACCTTTGCTTTTTACACGTTTTAATTCGTTTTATATTATGTCTTTCGTTGCCATCGCCAATCTTCTAATATGCCTTCTTCTTCGTTCTCCCCTTCCCCTTTTATCCACTTCCTTTTCGTCCGTTCTTTCCATTCGCGTAGACTGGAAAAGATTTTATATCCTGTTCCTTTCCAATTAACCCTTTAAGTCTTCCTTTTTACTGTTGCCGTCTGCTCCTTATCCTTCGAGTTTTTTTCATCCCCTTCTTTTATCAGTTTTCTAACGACTCTCTTCCCCTTCTTCTCTTTTTTTTTTTTTTTTTTTTTTT
>NC_089777.1:14789344-14946844 GCF_040412425.1 Macrobrachium rosenbergii | reverse complement strand
CATGGAAGTAGTCTGCGTAGAGATCCCTTTGCAGTCCTCTCTCTCTCTCTCTCTCTCTCTCTCTCTCTCTCTCTCTCTCTCTCATGGAAGTAGTCTGCGTAGAGATCCCTTTGCAGTCCTCTCTCTCTCTCTCTCTCTCTCTCTCTCTCTCTCTCTCTCTCTCTCTCTCTCTCTCTCTCTCTCTCTCTCATATGACGCCAGTTGTAGTAGACATAATCAGTCTCTCTCTCTCTCTCTCTCTCTCTCTCTCTCTCTCTCTCTCTCTCTCTCTCTCTCTCTCTCTCATGGAAGCAGTCTGCATAGAGATCCCATTCCAGTCTTCTCTCTCTCTCTCTCTCTCTCTGTATGTATATATATATATATATATATATATATATATATATATATATATATATATATATATATATATATATATATATATATATAAAGTAGTCTGCATATAGATCATATTGCAGTCCTCTCTCTCTCTCTCTCTCTCTCTCTCTCTCTCTCTCTCTCTCTCTCTCTCTCTCTCTCTCTGGATAATGAGTGATTTTTAACTGTTTATGCGCTTACATATTCATTTGACATAAAAACCCGTTGACAGGTTACGACTTTTTTTTTATAGAATTTATATTTATCATGTGCACAGTCATATATATATATATATATATATATATATATATATATATATATATATATATATATATATATATATATATATATGGCAATTAATGATGTCATTTGTTACATAGGCGTGTATTTGAGAAAGTTGCTATAGTTTTGTATGTATATATATAGTTATATACATATGTATATATGTAAATTATATATATACATACATATGTATAATTATATATATTAGTACATATATATGTATTTATGTGTGTATATAAATAAATATGTAATGTATATATACATATGCACAATGTATGTATATAAAAAACTCTTTATCACAGGAATAACAGTATGATATATGAATACTCCGTTATTTCACTTTCCTCGAGGGCATATTATACCCTGTTCATAGTCTGCACGTTTGTGCTTTCCCTGACCCCAATACGCGCAGTTGACTGCGACCAGCGTTGAAACTGACAAAGAATAATGTTATGCCTTCATTTTCCCTATTTTCGAGTGGACCCCCTTTGGATTTTCCAAACTCTTGACACCCGACACCCCTCCTCTCTTGTTATCTTTTGGGCGTTCTTCTCTTTCGTGTGGGCGGGGGGAGGGGGGAGCCATTTTTGTGTTAATTCTTCTTGTCGTTTTTTTGGTATTCCTCTCTCTCTCTCTCTCTCTCTCGTATTATATATATACATATATATATATATATATATATATATATATATATATATATATATATATATATATATATAATGTGTGTGTGTATATATATAATATATAAATATTTACATATATATATAATGGCAGTAAGGGTTTTCTAATCCAGTGACTCTTGGGAATATAGTTTTCTGTTAGAGAAAACTATTACAGAGATGGCTATATCTCTGTCCGTCCGCACTTTTTCTGTCCGCCCTCAGATCTTAAAAACTGCTGAGGCTAGAGGGCTGCAAATTGGTATGTTGATCATCCACCCTCCAATCATCAAACATACCAAATTGCAGCCCTCGAGCCTCAGTACTTTTGATTCTATTTACGGTTAAAGTTAGCCGTGGATCGTGCGACTGGCAGCGCTTTCCCTGAGGCGTGCGACGCATCTGCACTCAACCGCATCTGGGGAGCAACTGAGCGTTGCTGGGTCGTAGCCGATAGTTTTATACAGCATTATACGCTGCACAGAAAAGTCGATTGCGCCAAAGAAAGTTCGGTGCATTTTTACTAGTTTTTATAGAAAAAGATATCTATGCGAATATAAAATTGGACAGAGGCTATTTTGACGGGCTTTATGGTAGCAGCCTTCAGCAATACTGAATATTCTGTGTTGTAATTGTAATCTTTTAATGTCGGTTTTTATTTTGGGCGGACGTACTGGTTTCACGGAGAGTTCGCTCCGTATTGTTGGCTGTTCGAAGTAAATAAAGTATTAAGTTCAGATGAGCGACTCCTAATGCAGGATGATGGAAGCACAGCTCCGAAAAGTAATGGATGATATATATTTTATTTTCTATTTTTTTGCAACGGAAAATAGACATTTTCTTTTTTGATTCGGCTGCCATATATACTGCTAAAAGATTTTATCTATTTTTGCAATTGGAGTAAACAAAATTAAAGAATTTTGGGAGATTAATTGCATATATTGCAAAAAAATTTTAGTTTTCACTTTTCTTATGTGAGGCTGTTTTCCGTAGGGGGGTTAAAGGATAGTGCTGTCAGTGCACCTCATGCGGTGCACTGTAGGCATCACTTCAGGATCTTTGTAGCGTCGCTTTCATTCCTTTTACTGTACCTCCATTCATAGTCATTCTTTCTTTTTTACATTCCACCCTCCCCTAACAAACCTTTTTACTGTCAATTTCAGTTTCAGCGCTGATTGACCTCACAGGCGCCAGCGCTTGGCCCTTGGCCTTATTGTATTCTATATTAGGCTGTTTACGATTATATGCCTCCAAGATTCGGCTTCTCTCCATTCCTTTGTGACCTCCGTTATCCAATTCTTCGTTTATTGTCTCAAAATTTCAGTGAACCTTCGTTTATTGTCTCAAAATTTCAGTGAACCTCTCGCTGTTCGCGGTATTTTGGGGGGTCCAAATTCCCTCCTGTCTTGGAGAGATCGCGAAGTTCGGATTACTAAATCTGCGTGCAGAAAATTTGGGGAATTGTTTTAATTGCACGGAATTCCCTTCCCCCCCCCCCAAATTCCCAGTTAATAAAGCTTCGTGTTGAAGTTTCTCGTTTCCCCCTTTGAAGAATTGCTTCTCATGTTGGGGCTGGTTTTCATCTCTCTCTCTCTCTCTCTCTCTCTCTCTCTCTCTCTCTCTCTCTCTCTCTCTCTCAACTTATAAGATTCCTTGTAACACACGTTATGCACCTCTTCCCACATTTACTCTGTGGCAATCGCCAATCCTCGAATTGCAAGATTCAAGCTCAGTGACTTCCTCGACCTCAGTTGCCGAGCTTTGGAATTCTTTTCCTGCTTCTGTTTTTTTATTTTATTTTCCTGACCTTTACTACATCTTGCTTAAAGCAGCGTGTCCGTGAATTGTCTCCTTCAGTGTTAAGCCTGTCCTGGATACCTTTGCACTTGAATATATCATATATATATATATATATATATATATATATATATATATATATATATATATATATATATATATATATATATATATATATATAGATAGATAGATAGATATACATATGTGTATATATATAGTTATATATATATATATAACATATGTCATATATATTATATAATATAATATATTTTATTATGAAAGGACGAAAAAAATTGTATTGACTCCCTGACCGCTCTCTTGATTGTCCTTTGGAAGAACGTAGGAAGATCAACACCTCTCTCTCTCTCTCTCTCTCTCTCTCTCTCTCTCTCTCTCTCTCTCTCTCGCTTCGACGTCGCGAAGACTAATGTCCCCGAAGGACAAGAGGACTGATGCTCTCCTGGAGGAGGACAAGAGGTAATAGAGAGAGAGAGAGAGAGAGAGAGAGAGAGAGCGGAGGACCAGACCGTCTAGCGAAGGATATTGCGTCCTGATTAATGACTGCAAGCAACAGACAACTGCTTGCAAGATGATAAAGCATCGTGGACGAGAAGGTGGTGACTTTTTCTTCTGCCATTGTTAGCCTTACCTTTCTAGCTTCTTTTTTTGTTTTTTTTTTTAGTTTTCTGCAAAAGGGAACTATTGTGCCGGTTTTTTCTGTCCGCAGTTTTTTCTGTCCGCAGTTTTTTCTGTCAGCAGTTTTTTCTGTCCGCAGTTTTTTCTGTCCGCAGTTTATTCTGTCCGCAGTTTTTTCTGTCCGCAGTTTTTTCTGTCCGCAGTTTTTTCTGTCTGCAGTTTTTTCGGTCCGCAGGTTTTTCTGTCCGCAGTTTTTTCTGTCCGCAGTTTTTTCTGTCCGCAGTTTTTCTGTCAGCAGTTTTTTCTGTCCTCAGTTTTTTCTGTCAGCAATTTTTTCTGTCCGCAGTTTTTTCTGTCAGCAGTTTTTTCTGTCCTCAGTTTTTTCTGTCAGCAATTTTTTCTGTCCGCAGTTTTTTCTGTCAGCAGTTTTTCTGTCAGCAATTTTTTCTGTCCGCAGTTTTTTCTGTCAGCAGTTTTTCTGTCAGCAATTTTTTCTGTCCGCAGTTTTTTCTGTCAGCAATTTTTTCTGTCCGCAGTTTTTTCTGTCAGCAATTTTTTCTGTCCGCAGTTTTTTCTGTTCGCAATTTTTTCTGTCCGCAATTTTTTCTGTCAGCAATTTTTCTCTCCGCACTTTTTCTGTCAGCAATTTTTTCTGTCCGCAGTTTTTTCTGTCAGCAATTTTTTCTGTCAGCAATTTTTCTCTCCGCACTTTTTCTGTCCGCCCTCAGATCTTGAAAACCACAAAGGCTAGAGGGCTGCAAATTGGTATGTTGATCTTCCACCCTCCAATCATTAAACATACCAAATTGCAACCCTCTAGCATTAGTAGTTTTTATTTGATTTAAGGTTAAAGTTAGCCATAATCGTGCTTCTGGCAACGATATAGGCCACCACCGGGCCGTGGTTATAGTTGCATGGGTCGCGGGTCATACAGCATTATACCGAGACCACCGAAAGGTAGATCTATTTTCGGTGGCCTTGATTGTTATACGCTGTAGCGGCTGTGCGGGAAACTCGATTGCGCCGAAGAAACTCCGGTGCAATTTTTACTTTTTTTTTTTTTTTTTTTTTTTTTTTTTTTTTTTTTTTTTTTGAGTGTTTGTAATCGGACCCGAAAACTGACGACCGGTTAGGTCTAAAAAGACGAATACTGCATAGCATGCCTTCACGAATGATTTATACAAGCCTTCAATCTCTCTCTCTCTCTCTCTCTCTCTCTCTCTCTCTCTCTCTCTCTCTCTCCAAACGTCATGTTGAAAGCTATGCCTTTACTTTCCCCAGTTGGGATGAATGACAAAATTAAACAGTATTCCAAGGCAGCGATGATTAAAAGCTTCTTGAACATAAGTTATAATAAAGAATTAAAAAAAAAATAAAAAAAAATTTTATATCTATACTTTTTGGAAGCATAAACAAGTACAGAACGACTCGAAAATAAGTCAAATATTTTTTTATTTCTTAAAAGTATGAATTGGTATTTCTTTTTCAGTCACAAATATTTTTTTATTTCTTAAAGATATGAATTGGTATTTCTTTTTCAATCACAAATATTTTTTTTATTTCTTAAAAATCTGAATTGGTATTTCTTTTTCAGTCACAAATATTTTTTTTTATTTCTTCAAAATCTGAATTGGTATTTCTTCTTCAGTCACAAATATTTTTTTTATTTCCTAAAAATATGAATTGGTATTTTTTCTTCAGTCACAAATATTTTTTTTATTTCTTCAAAATCTGAATTGGTATTTCTTCTTCAGTCACAAATATTTTTTTATTTCTTCAAAATCTGAATTGGTATTTCTTCTTCAGTCACAAATATTTTTTTATTTCTTCAAAATCTGAATTGGTATTTCTTCTTCAGTCACAAATATTTTTTTTATTTCTTCAAAATCTGAATTGGTATTTCTTCTTCAGTCACAAATATTTTTTTTTATTTCTTCAAAATCTGAATTGGTATTTCTTCTTCAGTCACAAATATTTTTTTTTATTTCTTCAAAATCTGAATTGGTATTTCTTCTTCAGTCACAAATATTTTTTTTTATTTCTTCAAAATCTGAATTGGTATTTCTTCTTCAGTCACAAATATATTTTTATTTCTTCAAAATCTGAATTGGTATTTCTTTTTCAGTCACAAATATTTTTTTTTATTTCTTCAAAATCTGAATTGGTATTTCTTCTTCAGTCACAAATATTTTTTTTATTTCTTCAAAATCTGAATTGGTATTTCTTCTTCAGTCACAAATATTTTTTTATTTCTTCAAAATCTGAATTGGTATTTCTTCTTCAGTCACAAATATTTTTTTATTTCTTCAAAATCTGAATTGGTATTTCTTCTTCAGTCACAAATATTTTTTTATTTCTTCAAAATCTGAATTGGTATTTCTTCTTCAGTCACAAATATTTTTTTATTTCTTCAAAATCTGAATTGGTATTTCTTTTTCAGTCACAAATATTTTTTTATTTCTTCAAAATCTGAATTGGTATTTCTTCTTCAGTCACAAATATTTTTTTATTTCTTCAAAATCTGAATTGGTATTTCTTCTTCAGTCACAAATATTTTTTTTATTTCTTCAAAATCTGAATTGGTATTTCTTCTTCAGTCACAAATATTTTTTTTATTTCTTCAAAATCTGAATTGGTATTTCTTTTCAGTCACAAATATTTTTTTATTTCTTCAAAATCTGAATTGGTATTTCTTTTTCAGTCACAAATATTTTTTTTATTTCTTCAAAATCTGAATTGGTATTTCTTCTTCAGTCACAAATATTTTTTTATTTCCTAAAAATATGAATTGGTATTTTTTCTTCACCTCCTGGGAGACCCGAGTCCATCCACCCCACCCCCCCCACCCCCACCCGACAAGCCAGACGCTCGTGGAGGATATGGAGAGGATAATGGAATTTTGTTCATAATGTAATATTTCCGCCTCCGAAGCCCACTCGGAATAATAATAACAGCACAGTTTCAATTGCCTGGCGTCGTTTCACTCCAATATCGAGGAGGTTTGAAGAACGCTTTTTCGTCCTGTTGAAAATCTCATATGTCCTGGAAGTTTTTTTTTTAGTTTTCTGTAAACGAAAACTATTGAGATGGCTCTTTGTCCTACTTTTCTGTAAAAGGAAACTCTTGTCTTAGTTTTCTGTAAAAGAAAACTATTGATAGTTTTCTGTAAAAGAAGGCTATTGATAGTTTTCTGTAAAAGAAGGCTATTGATAGTTTTCTGTAAAAGAAGGCTATTGATAGTTTTCTGTAAAAGAAGGCTATTGATAGTTTTCTGTAAAAGAAGGCTATTGATAGTTTTCTGTAAAAGAAAACTATTGATAGTTTTCTGTAAAAGAAAACTATTGATAGTTTTCTGTAAAAGAAGGCTATTGATAGTTTTCTGTAAAAGAAGGCTATTGATAGTTTTCTGTAAAAGAAGGCTATTGATAGTTTTCTGTAAAAGAAGGCTATTGATAGTTTTCTGTAAAAGAAAACTATTGATAGTTTTCTGTAAAAGAAGGCTATTGATAGTTTTCTGTAAAAGAAGGCTATTGAGATGGCTCTTTGTTTGCCCGTCCTCACTTTTCCTGTCCAACCTCAGATCTCAAAAACTACTGAGGCTAGAGGGCTGCAAATTGGTATGCTGATCATCCACCCTCCAATCATCAAACATACCATGGCTAACTTTAACCTTAAATAAAATAAACACTGCTGAGGCTAGAGGGCTGCAATTTGGTATGTTTGATGACTGGAGGGTGGATGACCAACATAACAATTTGCAGCCCTCTAGCCTCGGTAGTTTTTAAGATCTGAGGGCGGACTGGAAAAGTGCGGACGGACAGGCAAATAGCCATCTTAACAGCTTTCTTTTACAGAAAACTAAAAAGGATATAAAGTTTAAGGAGCTTTATAAAGTTGGGGTTCTATCTGCTGGCCATGGTTCCATCGAGATATATAACAACCCTCTAAGGTCATTTACACATTTTTATACCGACTTCTGACCCCCTATACTACAGGATACTAGAGCAGATTGCCACTAAAAACGTTGCACAGGGAATGAAAAATGCATAAGACAAGCTATTTCCGTCTCGCAGCGTATAACTCGCGCATTTAGTATTAAAACTGAAATTGAGATGTACGTATGAAAAAGAAATATTTTACATTTATCAAAATTGTGAGGACTGGCCTGGTGGATGAACGGGAGAAAACTGAATCTTGAATCTATTTAATATTTCCGTCTCCCGGCGTATAACTCGCGCATTTAGTATTAAACTGAAATTGAGATGTACGTATGAAAAAGAAATATTTTACATTTATCAAAATTGTGAGGACTGGCCTGGTGGATGAACGGGAGAAAACTGAATCTTGAATCTATTTAATATTTCCGTCTGTCAGCGTATAACTTTCGTATTTAGTATTAAATTGAAATTGAGATGTACGTATGAAAAAGAATACTTTACATTTATTGAAATTGTGCTGACTGGCCTGGTGGATGAACGGGAGAAAACTGAATCTTGAATCTATTTAATATTTCGCAATCTAAGCTGTTAGGCAGTGCTTAGCTGAAGAAGGCACTTGATTATTATCATCTCTCTGGCTTAAGCGTGCTAGCGAGGTTTTCAAGTATTGATAAGAGTGTATAGAAAGTTTCTTTTTTTTCAAGCAAGGAATTTTGTGGCAGTTGTGAACAAGGTACGCTAACCATTGCGAGATTTTGGCTTCAGTTTTTCATTGACTTTGCTTCAAAAGATATTTTTTTGTCGTTTACAACCTTTTTTTTTTTTTTGTCATTAAACGAGGCATTGTGTTTGTTCAGTGAGATGTTCTATGAAATAATCGCCTTCAAAGGTTAAGTATGAGTTGGAATGAACGAGTTACAAACTCAAGGACAATTATGCGTGAAGCCTTTACACGTAGCTGTGAAAGTAGAAGTTTCTTCATAGTTGATATACATATATATATATATATATATATATATATATATATATATATATATATATATATATATATATATATATATATATATATATATATATATATTTATGTATACATATATACTCATATACATATACACATTCATATACACACATATATGCGCGTGTGATGGCAACCGATTTATACATCTATTTATCAGTTCGGGTATTTCAGATTTTGCAAAGGAGGAGAGCTTTCGGTAATGGGATATTTAAAGGACCGCATCACTGTTAATGCGTTGGCGGATTGCTCCCTAGAGAGCTTTGGTCAAGGGTTAGATTGATTTTAAGGGCCTTGGGAATGGGCCCATTTTGTGTGCTCGGGTTGCAATGGTCCATCCACTGCACTAACAGTAAATCAGTGCATGGTGCTTTCTCTCTCTCTCTCTCTCTCTCTCTCTCTCTCTCTCTCTCTCTCTCTCTCTCTCTCTCTCTCTCTCTCTCAACCCAACCCAACCCAACCTAACCTGACACAACATAACCTAACCTAACAGAACCTAAATTCTCTCTCTCTCTCTCTCTCTCTCTCTCTCTCTCTCTCTCTCTCTCTCTCTCTCTCTCTCTCAAACCTAACCTAACCTAACCTAAACCTACTTAACCCAACCTAAGCTAACCTGGCACATACAAAAAATAGATAACATGTTGTTTGTATGTGTATATATATATATATATATATATATACACATACATAAATGCATCCATTCATTCGTACAACACACACACACGAGTTTGAGATTATTCAATATCCATCATATACATACATTCATCGGGAAAGTTTTCCGAGGCGAAGTAAGGCAGAATGATTAGCCTTCTTCACTTTCCTGCGTAGGAGAGCCTTTATGGGAATCAATTTGTAACATGCCCCCTCCACTCCCCCCCTACCCAAAAGAACGGGCCCACGAAAGATCCGGGGGAGTATTGATGTATGCAAAACAGGTGTCGAGAAGGAGCGATCCGATGCCAGTTGTTGTTGAGAGATATGGATCGAGGTTCCGTTTTCCCCGCTCTGAAATATTATTACGGGCGTTTGTGGATTGTCTATTTCTGTGTCAGATATAAGCCAGCACATTGCTAATGTAATAAGAACTTGAATTATATATATATATATATATATATATATATATATATATATATATATATATATATATATATATATATATATATACATATATATATATGGTACATTTTCCTAATCAATTTTCGTGTTATTTAAGTAAAATTGAATAAATATGTACATTGCCAGGGTTTAACGTTTTGGAAATAGGACAGACGGAAGTCTATTTATAGGATACGATCAACTGTAATCTCTTATCAATGTAATAAGAACTTGAACGTTACATAAGAATATATTTAATGTAGAGGATAAGTATATTATATATAATATATATATATATACCATACATACATTTACATATACATAAAACTGGATCCTTAGATTCAAGAAACGTTACTGAATATGTCGTTATACATACATACATTTATATATGCATAAAACTGGATCCTTAGATTCAAGAACGTAACTGAATACGTCGTTATACAGCGCACTAATTGAAGAATCGTTATGCGAGCTGTAATAATACTATAGAGGACAGAGAACGAAGGAGGAGGAGGGGGAGGAGGAGGTGGTGGAGGTTTCAGCGTAATTCTGTCATGTCGAGGGTGAGTAATGGCCGGTGTAGCGTGTCCCACTCGGGGAAAAATCTTTACTGTATCTCGGGTAGCGTCACTCAAGTGAGCCTTCCTGCCTGCCTCTCTCTCTCTCTCTCTCTCTCTCTCTCTCTCTCTCTCTCTCTCTCTCTCTCTCTCTTTTAGTCTCTTTTCTCATCCTCCTGTCTCTCTCTCTCTCTCTCTCTCTCTCTCTCTCTCTCTCTCTCTCTCTTTTTAGTCTCTTTTCTCATCCTCCTCTCTCTCTCTCTCTCTCTCTCTCTCTCTCTCTCTCTCTCCTCTCTCCTCCTCCCTCCTCCTCCTCCTCTAGTCTATCTTTTTTCCTCCTCTCTCTCTCTCTCTCTCTCTCTCTCTCTCTCTCTCTCTCTCTCTCTCTCCTCCTCCTCCTCCTCCTCCTCCTCCTCCTCCTCCTCCTCCTCCTCCTCCTCCTCCTCCTCCTCCTCCTCCTCCTCTCTCTCTCTCTCTCTCTCTGTTTGTCCGTCTCCAGCTGCTTTGATATGCCCCTTCCCCAAGAAAGGGAAGCAGAACAAGTCCGAGGGCCATTTCAACATTTGATTGAATACCCATCACTTCTGCAGAACGAGATGAGGTTCTCTCTTACTGAAAAGGTGGTGGAAAATGTGGACGAAATCAATTAGGATGAGTTCGTTCTGTTTAGATTAATCCTGTGATGTTGTCAGAATTGATCGCTGCAGTTCAGAATTCTAAGTCTGTAAACGTCTGTTCAATATTACTTAAACTCATCATTTTCCTTACCTGCCACGGATCTTTCCTAGATAGTGACCCCCCCCAACAAGGGTTTTCGAGGGTCGTTATCTAGGACTAATATTTCTTTTGGGTCATTATTAGAATTCTAAGGTCTTAAATTTCTGATCAGTATACTTAAACTCGTCATTTTCCTTACCTCCAATGGATCTTTCCTAGATAATGACCCGCCCCCCCAAGAGTTTTTGTGGTTCGTTATCTAGGATTGATATTTCTTGGGGGTCATTATCTTCATATATACAGTCTTTTGTTCATGTTTTTACGGTAAAGCCCCAACGGGCTTGTACTAAACACGCCGCAAAGGTGGATACATTCCTAGATTAAAACCCTTTGGGGGTCACTATCTAGGAAAGATCCCCTGCCACTTAATCAATACAAAACCTGCCTCACGTTCCATAAAAATAAAGTTCATTTCCCCATAAAAAAAGGGCCTTTGTAATACAACCCATCCTTAAGTTTTACGCACGCTAAAAGCCGTTTTCCCGATTTTTCATCGGCTGTAGAGTGCTGTTGTGTTCTCTGAAAGAAAGGTACGCTTTAATTACACACAGAGCTGGTCGTCTCAGGTACACTCCCACTGACGTAACCTGAACACCTCGGTAGTAATTTCATTTGTCTGCAGTTCGTCAGTCTTTCGTTATGCCACGTTTTTAGATTTTCGTGCCGTTTTCAATTTCCCGTTCGTTTATCCGTTACTTCTCTCTCCGTTAGGGGGTCAGTGCTGTCACTGCACCTCGTATGGTGCACTGTAGGCGTCCTGTAACTCCATTTATATTGTCTTTCTTACACCTGACTTTTCACCCTCGCCTAACAATTCATCCATAGTGCAACTACGAGGTTTTCCTCCTGTTACACCTTTCAATCCTTTTCATTGACTGTCATGTTCCGTTTCAGCGCTGAATGACCTCATAGGTCCCAGTGCTTGGCCTTTGGCCTAAGTACTGTATTCATATAAAAGTGTTCCATCCTTAAACGTAACAGTATCTCGGGGTCTTCTTTGCTTATCCAGCACGCAACTCCTTTTCATGCAACAATGTGATACGATTGCCTGCCTTGAGTTTGGACCTAGTGAAGTAGTCTCTTTCTCCCCCCCCCCCAACCCCCCCCCCCCATTTGGATCCCAGATCTCTTCCAGCCGTCTGTTTCTTTCGTTCTCACTTCCTGCGTTTCTTTGGCCATGCGTTCCGTCAGACACGAATCTGAGGGACTTTAGTTTTCTGTAAAAGAAAACTGTTGAGATTGCTATTTGTCTGTCCGTCCGCACTTTTTCTGTCCGCCCTCATATCTTGAAAACTTTTGAGGCCAGAGGGCTGCAAGTTAGTATGTTGATCAACCACCCTCCAATCATCAAGCATACCAAATTGCAGCCCTCTAGCCTCACTAGGTTTTATTTTATTTAAGATTAAAGTTAGCCATGTAGCCATGATCATGCGTCTGGCAATGTAACAACCCAGGCCACCGCGGCCGGCCGAGAGTTTTATGGCCCGTGGCTCGGGGTTTCATACAGCATTATACGCTGTACAGAAAACTCGATTGCGCCGAAGAAACCGTCTTCGATGCCAGTTCAGTCTTCTTTCGACTGAAAGTTTCATCAATTGCATCAACAGCAGTTTTATGATTCATCTTCCGTTTCTGACTGAATATTTGCCCACAGTGGAATCTGATAGTTCTGCACGAAGCCGGGAGACATAAGGTCGACCCAGTTGGGTGGAGAAGCCTCCCACCTGGGGTAACTAAGCAGGCGATGACGTATCTGAGAGGTACCTGCTCATTACGGCAATTCACCTGCTGACGCAATAAGGAGGTTGACAAAGCTCCGCCTACATGGGGGATATGGGGAGAAATGAGCAGACCTTCTCTGTCTCTTGGCCTTAGAGCTGCTCGTTCTGTTTTCATAGAGAGATCTCGAGCTTTCCGTAAAGCCTAAAGTACTCGGTGACTCCCCCCGCCCCCCCCCATCCCCATCCCACCCACTTGCCAGCCTCGTGTAGCATTTTCACCGGGGAACACGTGCGGAAATAACTCCCCACCCCATTCCCATCCGCCGCCGCCCCCGTCGCGTCGTCCGCAGTGACTTGACGGGGGGCGGGGGGGGGGGCTTCGCTTCGTCGTCCAGCCTTCCATTAGCTCTTGATAACTTCCCCATTCACCTGTCGCCGCCGCAGTCGCTCTTATCACCTGCAAGCGTCAGGAATTTCATATTCCATTCGCGTTCACCTCTATTGTCAAGCGCACGCTCTTCGTCTCTTTATACTTATATATATACATGCAAACACACACACACACACACATATATATATATATATATATATATATATATATATATATATATATATATATATATATATATATATATATATATACAGTGTATATATATTTATGGAAATACTCAACACAATCACATGTGGAGCAGAAATAAATTTCTGACTCACATCAGATCGAACCAGCGCCCTTGCCTTTCAGTTGAAAGACCTGGGTTCGATCCTGATGAGAGTCAGAGATTTATATAATATATATATATATATATATATATATATATATATATATATATATATATATATATATATATATATATATATTCTGTTCTCTCCATTGAACTGATATTCTGTTCTCTCCATTGAACTGACAACTACACTCCAGTATTTGTATCCTGTACAAACCACCCGTCCGTAATGCCCACATACCCGCATCACTGTGTGTTTACATAACAGCGATCTGGGCATCAACGGCCGGAAAAGTAGGCCAGGATGCGGCAGAATTCAAAGGGAAACAGCGAAAGGCGTTACCGTGAGCGAGATCAGAAGGACGCAACGCAAACCGTCACAGACCTGATACGGAAACCTGCTCTGAGAAAGACGGGTTTAATAGAAGGCGGTTGCCATGGTTACCATGACGTCACGAAGCTTACCGGCGAGTTTTTTTTTTTTTTTATGGCGTTATCCCCGCGATAAAACGCTCTGTCCTATTTAAAGGAATTGCTGTCAGAACTGTTCCGAAGGAATCGCCGCCGGTGTGGGAGATGAAATTATTATTGTTATAATCCAAAACTTGGAGCTTTCCTAGATAGTGACCCCCAAGGGTTTTCGGGGGTCGTTATCTAGGACTAATATTTCTTGGGGGTCATTATCTTGATGATATTTACAGTCTTTTGTTTCGTAGTTAGTGCCCCACAAGGGTTTTCGGGGTCGTTATCTAGGACTAATATTTCTTGGGGGTCATTATCTTGATGATATTTACAGTCTTTTGTTTCCTAGACAGTGACCCCCAAGGGTTTTCGGGGGTCATTATCTAGGACTATTTCTTGGGGGTCATTATCTTGATATTTACAGTCTTTTGTTTACTAGATAGTGACCCAAAGGGTTTTCGGGGGTCGTCATCTAGGACTAATATTTCTTGGGGTCATTATCTTGATATTTACAGTCTTTTGTTTCCTAGATAGTGACCCAAAGGGTTTTCGGGGTCGTCATCTAGGACTAATATTTCTTGGGGGTCATTATCTTGATATTTACAGTCTTTTTGTTTCCTAGATAGTGACCCAAAGGGTTTTCGGGGTCGTCATCTAGGACTAATATTTCTTGGGGGTCATTATCTTGATATTTACAGTCTTTTGTTTCCTAGACAGTGACCCCCAAGGGTTTTCGGGGGTCATTATCTAGGACTATTTCTTGGGGGTCATTATCTTGATATTTACAGTCTTTTGTTTACTAGATAGTGACCCAAAGGGTTTTCGGGGGTCGTCATCTAGGACTAATATTTCTTGGGGGTCATTATCTTGATATTTACAGTCTTTTGTTTCCTAGATAGTGACCCAAAGGGTTTTCGGGGGTCGTCATCTAGGACTAATATTTCTTGGGGGTCATTATCTTGATATTTACAGTCTTTTGTTTCCTAGATAGTGACCCAAAGGGTTTTCGGGGTCGTCATCTAGGACTAATATTTCTTGGGGTCATTATCTTGATATTTACAGTCTTTTGTTTCCTAGATAGTGACCCAAAGGGTTTTCGGGGGTCGTCATCTAGGACTAATATTTCTTGGGGGTCATTATCTTGATATTTACAGTCTTTTGTTTCCTAGATAGTGACCCAAAGGGTTTTCGGGGGTCGTCATCTAGGACTAATATTTCTTGGGGGTCATTATCTTTATGATGTTTACAGTCTTTTGTTTCCTAGACAGTGACCCCCAAGTGTTTTCGGGGGTCATTATCTAGGACTAACATTTCTTGGGGGTCATTATCTTGATATTTACAGTCTTTTGTTTCCTAGATAGTGACCCAAAGGGTTTTCGGGGGTCGTCACCTTGGACTAATATTTCTTGGGGTCATTATCTTGATATTTACAGTATTTTGTTTCGTAGATAGTGACCCAAAGGGTTTTCGGGGGTCGTCATCTAGGACTAATATTTATTGGGGGTCGTTATCTTTATAATTTTGACGGTCATCCCCAATGGGCTTGTACTAAACACGCCGCAGAGGTGGATGCATACCGGGCTAAAACCCTTGTGGGTCACTCTCTAGGAAAGATTCGAAAGCTTTCGTGTGGTACTGAAGAGATTAACTGGAGGCAGCTAATGTGACTTATTTATGGTACTGAATCGAACTGCCATAATAATAATAGGTAAAGTAACCCTTAAATAATATTGAATTGGAATCTTAGTGTTAAGACGAGTGGTTTTGGTGTTATTGTTTCGTATAACAGCGAAGCAACTTCCAAGATCATTTTCAAGCCTTTTTGCAGCTAAAGTATTTCATGATCGTATTTTGTATCCTTGTCGTCCATCTTGATTTCTCGGAACCGTCCATCTTGATTTTTTGGAATCGTCCATCTTGGTTTCTATGAGTCGTCCATCTTGATTTCTGGGAGTCGTCCATCTTGACTTCTCGGAGTCGTCCATCTTGATTTCATGGAAACTTCCATCTTGGTTTCTTGGAGTCGTCCATCTTGATTTTTTGGAATCGTCCATCTTGGTTTCTTGGAACCGTCCATCGTGATTTCTCGGAATCGTCCATCTTGATTTCATGGAATCGTCCATCTTGATTTCTTGGAATCACCCATCTTGATTTCTTGAAATCGTCCATCTTGATTTTTTGGAGTCGTCCATCTTGATTTTTTGGAATCGTCCATCTTGATTTTTTGGAATCGTCCATCTTGATTTCTTGGAATTTCGATGGTTCAAGATGTTTCCTGAAGGCATGAAACCTACTCCCAGACACACTCTCTCACTTTCCCTTTGCTCGTCAGCTCCTGCCTCGCATGTATCCTTCAAGTATACCCGTTTTCTGGCGGCCATCTTTAGATTCACCCTATCTTCTACATCCATCGTCAGGTGTACCCCGTTTTCCAATGCCCTCTTCAAGTATAACCCTTTTCACACTTGCGTCTTCAGGTATAGCAGGTATTTCATTCCTTTCCACACTTCCTTCTGCAGGTGTACCGTTCTCCCATTTCCTCCCGCCAGGTGTGTACCCCTTTACCCATTTCCTCTCTTCAGGTATACTTTCATCCCACTCCTCCTTCCCCTCCTTGAATGACCAGCACCCTTCTAACCCCCTCCTCATATCTCCTCTTCAAGCATACCCTCTCCCCACCCCCTTCTCCCTCTTCCTCAGGTTCTTCTGAAGTCTCTCTCTCTCTCTCTCTCTCCATTTTAATAGAGGGTCTTCAGCTATTGGGGCGTAATGGATTGGACAGATGTCGCGGTACTTTTTGACAGCCGGCCGGAATGGGTATCAGTGGGCGTAACTCTGCTCTTCAATCACTGCACCGGCTGATGGTGCTGCTGCTCGTGGAGGTCAATCTCCTTCAGGATTGTTGTTGTTACTGCTGCTTCTGCTGTTGTTATATCTTCTGCTGTTGTTGGTATAGCTTCTGATTTTTGTGTTTTCAAGTGTTGGCGGAGGGGAGGCGACGGAACCGTCATTTTTAACTGTGCTTCCGTCAGTTTATATGGATCATTTTTGTTCCTTGAATGTGGATATGTCTGTGAAGTACTGTTTTTAGTTTTCTGTAAAAGAAAACTATTGTGCCGGCTTCGTCTGTCCGTCCGCGCTTTTTTCTGTCCGCCCTCAGATCTTAAAAACTACCGAGGCTATAGGGCTGCAAATTTGCATGTTGATCATCCACCCTCCAGTCATCAAACACACCAAATTGCAGCCCCCTAGCCTCAGTAGTTTTTATATGATTTAAGGTTAAAGTTCGCCCTAATAGTGGCATCTGGCGCCGCAACAACACAGGCCACCACGTCCGGCTGAGAGTTTCATGGACCGTGGCTGAGAGTTTCATACAGCATCATACGCTTTACAGAAAACTCGATTGCCCCGAAGAAACTTCGGGGCATTTTTTACTTGTTTATTATTATTGTTCGTATTCTCAATCGGCATTGTTGTCTTAGTATGGTGGATGTCTCTTAGTTCTGCTTGTTCAGCAAATATGGTTTCCACCTGGATGATTGGTCGCGTAGAGATAGACAGAGATCACCGCCTTTGTTGTAACGGGAAACCATTGTTCTTTCGTAGGGCAGGCTGAATTCGTTCCTTGGACCCCTTATGATATATTTCGACTGGAGGAGGTGTGATGGATTTCCAACGAGGGATTCCCGGACGTCCTTCGGGAATTGATCGGAGGCGGCCAGCCCCATTAAAAGGGAGAGGAGGAGGAGGAGGAGGAGGAGGAGGAGGAGGAGGAGGAGGAGGAGAGGCTTGGAAGAGTTTGGAAGGAGTTCGGGATCCTAAAAGGAAATTTATAGGATATTATTGCTGCCATTAAGAGAATTGGGGAATGTAATACCATTCTTTAGGCAGGGACATAGAAGTCGAGGAAACTCCCCCTTTTTATGTAGTGGATTGCTCTGCCGGATGAATGGGATGGGTGGGAGATCGTCTGCCTCGGGAGGACAGGTCGACCAGTTCTAGAGGTGAAGTTCGGCTTTACTAGTAGACGGATTTCGAATTTGACTCTTGGCTGACTGAGAATCAGTGTGGGTTTCCAGATGGCATGTCAAAATCTCAAAGAGCTGCAACCCTTTTCATTCTCTTTACTGTGCCTCCATTCGTATTCATTCTTCCATCTTACTTTCCACCCTCTCCTGACAATTGGTTCACAGTGCAGCTGCCAGTGTTACCTCCTGTTACACCTTTTAAACATCTTATTCTCAGTTTTCCTTTCAGCGCCGAACGACCTCATAGATCCCAGCTCTCTGCCTTCGGCCTGAATCGTATATTCTATCTGTATTTTTACATAAGTATTATTATATTGGAAAACCTCCTTTCTTATATAACTGGACCGATTTTGTGATCTTAGTTCCAACGGGGAGATTAAACTTTCTTGGAATTTGTACTGTTGCTGAGGACACTTCAGATGCGTTCATTGCTGCTCTTCTTAGGTTTCTGTAAAAGAAAACTATTGTGCTGGCTTTGTCTGTCCGTCCGCACTTTTTCTGCCCGCCCTCAGATCTTAAAAACTACTGGGGCTAGAGGGCTACAAATTTGTATGTTGGTCATCCACCCTCCAATCATCAAACATACCAAATTGTAGCCCTCTAGCCTCAGTATATTTTTCATTTTATTTAAGGTTAAATTTAGCCATAATCGTGCTTCTGACAACGATATAGAACAGGCCGCCACCGGGGAGTGGTTCAAGTTTCATGGGCCGCGTCTCATACAGCATTATATCGAGACCACCGAAAGATAGATCTATTTTCGGTGGCCTTGAATATGCTCTGTACAGAAAACTCGATTGCGCCGAAGAAACTTCGGCTCATTTTTTCCTTTTTTTGTTTATTTATTGAGAAAAATGTCATTTGTATTACCTCTTTCTCTGACCCAGTGTCTTGTACTGTGTGACATTCACTGGGTAATTTTATTCAGCAGATCAAGATTTTTTGTCATATCTTTTTCCCATTTGCAAGTTTTTACGTTTTCCATAAGTCAGTGGATTTAATTTTTCTTGTGTTTCCTTCATAATCTTTACAGTGTGTTACCTAACTTTTATTTTTCTATTGCATATTGTTTCTTTATATCTCCTGCATGAGGTTATTTGGATACTGCGTTGGAAGATTTAAAGATGTCTTTAAATCACATTCTCGACCTCATCCTGACCCAGAACAGCGGAGTTCTTTAATGTCGTAAGACCTGAATTTTGGAAACAGATCGATCTGACTCCCCGCTTTAAAAAAAATAAATAAATAAATAAATAAAATTGAAAATAAATAAGAATGATAAAAAAGAAAGGTCTTGACCTGCAAGAGACAGGTCGGTTTCCACATCATGCCCTGCAAGAGACAGGTCGGTATCCAAGTCATGTCTGTGTATTAAAAAAAAAAAAAAGGAAGTCCGTTCCTTGCGCCCTTTTGACTTAAAGACGAGATGAGAAACGGCAGGCGGGGATTGTGCAAACACACAAACACACACACATACACACAACCACACATACACCTGAAAGGATACGCCATGCTTACCTTGGGCTAGCATAGGCGACACCGCAAGAGAGAGAGAGAGAGAGTTAAATCTATGATGTTAATTCTTTTAATTACATTAAGAACACCATCACTTATTAAACCTTACACCAGACCACTTAAGGAAGAAGAAGAAGAGAGAGAGAGAGAGAGAGAGAGAGAGACGATTCCAAAACCGATTCTGTCTCGCTTGTTTTCGTCGTATACCTTTCTGAGCGTTGCCCCGATCGGTTGGAATGGGACGGTGGCGGTGGTGGGGTCGAGTTAAGAGTCACACGTGCCCAGGGCAAAGGCAAATATCGTATTTTGTTACTCTCTCTCTCTCTCTCTCTCTCTCTCTCTCTCTCTCTCTCTCTCAAGTAATGACAACAGCAACAATCTTTTTTTTTAAACGTTGCTCCCACGAATGCCAAATTCTCTCTCTCTCTCTCTCTCTCTCTCTCTCTCTCTCTCTCTCTCTCTCTCTCTCTCTATAGTTTTCTTCCTCTTCTCTAACTTGTGAGTCTGTTTTTCAAATCCCAGAGCGATAATAAATGGAGTTTTTGTAATTCCCTGATTCAAAAAAGGATTAGTTGAGAATATGATTAATCATAAGAAACTGGGAAACTCGATTTTCACCCTTAAATGCTTTTCGCTTTGGGGTCATTTCATCATTTTACGTGATTTTCCCTTTTATTTTCTGAATCGAGAGTTCTGATTGTATTTTTTTTTCATTCTTTTTAGTTTTCTGTAAAAGAAAACTGTTGTGACGGATTTGTCTGCTGTCCGCACTTTTTTCTGTCCGCACTTTTTTCTGTCCGCACTTTTTTCTGTCCGCGCTTTTTTCTGTCCGCACTTTTTTCTATCCACACCTTTTCTGTCCATACTTTTTTCTGTCCGCACTTTTTCTGTCCGCCCTCAGATCTTAAAAACTACTGAGGCTAGAGGGCTACAAAATGGTATGCTAATCATCCACCCTCCAATCATCAAACATACCAAATTGCAGCCCTCTGTCCTCAGTGGGGTCGGGGTAGGTAGGGGATCGGGAAGGTAAGGGAGACATGACACATCCACCCTCCTCCTGCAAACCTGTTTGTCCGCCCCGGGTGGGGCCGGGGTAGGCAGGGGATCAGGGAGGGTAGGGTAGACAGCAGCGCCGGGTTCCAGCTACGCGCTACCACGCATCATCAAATAAAATGAAAGGAAAAAAAAAAACTGAAGAAAACCACTCTTCGGGAACTTCCGAGCAGGATCTCGCCCGAGGCCATAAATATCTACCAGCTTAACTCCCACTTCTTCTTTCTTTCGTTCGACTCCTCTTTTCATCGCCTTCTTATTTTTAGCTTTTTATTAGTTTATGAAATCGTGGGAATTATATCCTCCTTGCGTGCTGATCTTCACAGAGACTTTGGCACCAAGTTGCTTTAACTTCATTTAGTTTTATTCTGCGAGACGTGGTTCACGGCTTCAATACTGGATCGAATTAAATTGAATATAGAATTTAGGCCAAAGGCCAAGCACCGGGCCCTATGAGGTCATTCAGCGCTGAAACGGAAATTGACAGTGAAAATGTTTGGAAGGTGTAACAGGAGGAAAACCTCAAAGCAGTTGCACTATGAATCAATTGTTAGGAGAGGGTGGAAAGGAAGGTGGAAGAAAGAGAATATGAAAGGAGGTACAGTAAAAAGGAACGAAAGGGGTTGCAGCTAGGGGGCGAAGGGACGCTGCAAAGAACCTTAAGTAATGCCTGCAGTGCACCGCTTGAGGTGCCGTCACTATGAAAGGAGGTGCAGTAAAAAGGAACGAAAGGGGTTGCAGCTAGGGAGCCGAACGGACGCTACAAAGAACCTTTCGTAATGCAGCAATGCCTACAGTGCACCGCATGAGGTGCAGTGACTGCACTACCCCCCTACGGGGAAAGGCTGGATTGTGAATCGTGCCAGAGTTGTTTTCCCATACAGAAAATAGTCTGGCCAAAAAGATATCACATTTTAATTCTCGCTTCCCCAAAATTTCATTTCCTTTTTCGGTGGCTTACGATTTTACGTAAATAACTTTATTCCATTGTGTGCTTTTTTTTTTTCCTATTCGTTTTCCGTGCGTGAAAACTCACTGCAAACTGTCAAATGCATCTTCTAAGGGTGGTGCCTCCAGAACATTCAGTGCAGCGGGTACTGCCCCGTTCATTCTGATTACTTCCGATTAGAGAACGAAGCCACAGAGTTCATTTACCGCAAGCATTTCTCTACTGCTAGCCTAATTCGCACCTTCCTGCTCGTGGTGTGTGCCAGGGACCATCTCAGCGAGGCCTTTGGCTGACGCCTCAAGGCAAGAGGTATGGGGTACCTGTAATAGCCTTGTGTTCTCCAGTCGCAGACAGCTTAGAACAGGGCCACTGAACTACCTTGAACAGGGCCACTGAACTACCTTGCACAGGTGTCAGTCGTTGTTTGATTTGTGCTCTCAGAATATCTACATGAAATTAGGGATCTGAATAGTAAAACTGTATGTTCATGCTTCCTTCCCGACTGGTGTGTTAATATGCTAGTATTCTCTCTCTCTCTCTCTCTCTCTCTCTCTCTCTCTCTCTCTCTCTCTCTCTCTCTCTCTCTCTCTCGTTTATCTTCTATAATTTTAACTTGAGCTGCGTCTTTCAACGAAGATGTCATCCCGAAAAAGGGAGGTATGGCCTCTCTCTCTCTCTCTCTCTCTCTCTCTCTCTCCCCAATAATGACAACAACAATCTTTGTTTTTTTAAACGTTGCTCCACGAATGCCAAATTCTCTCTCTCTCTCTCTCTCTCTCTCTCTCTCTCTCTCTCTCTCTCTCTCTCTCTCTCTCTCTCTCTCTCTCTCTCTCTCGTTTATAATTTTAACTTGAGCTGCGTCTTTCAACGAAGATGTCATCCCGAAAAAGGGAGGTATGGCCTCTCTCTCTCTCTCTCTCTCTCTCTCTCTCTCTCTCTCTCTCTCTCTCTCTCTCTCGTTATCTTCTATAATTTTAACTTGAGCTGCGTCTTTCAACGAAGATGTCATCCCGAAAAAGGGAGGTATGGCCACTTGTATCTCTCTCTCTCTCTCTCTCTCTCTCTCTCTCTCTCTCTCTCGTTTATCTTCTATAATTTTAACTTGAGCTGCGTCTTTCAAGGAAGATATCGTCCCGAAAAAGGGAGGTATGGCCTCTCTCTCTCTCTCTCTCTCTCTCTCTCTCTCTCTCTCTCTCTCTCTCTCTCGTTTGTCTTCTATAATTTTATCTTGAGCTGCGTCTTTCAAGGAAGATATCATCCCGAAAAAGGGAGGTATGGCCTCTCTCTCTCTCTCTCTCTCTCTCTCTCTAAATGCTTCATTAACCCTTCGGCTACAGTTAGGAAAAGTTCCAAATCAGCATTTTATTATTAACTTCCATGAAGGGAAGATAAAAAAAAAAAAAAGAATTCCGGAAAATTTTCATTATCTTGACAAATTCTGATATCGGTGGGTGATCAAGAAAAAAAAGAAATAAAAAACTTCCTCTGTCGCATTTCCGATTGGGATGGAAGTTATTTCAGTCGAACTTTCTACTGGTTTTTTTTTTCCAAAAGATGTCGAGGTACTTCCTCTTAGAGGTAGAGTTGTGATGTTTTCCTCTTGGAGGTAGAGTTGCGGTTTTTTCCTCGTAGAGGTAGAGTGGCGATGATTTCCTCTTAGAGGTAGAGTTGCTATGTTTTCCTCTTAGAGGTAGATTGGCGATGATTTCCTCTTAGAGGTAGAATTGCGATGTTTTCCTCTTATAGAGGTAGAGTTGCGATTTTCTCCTCTTATAGAGGTAGAGTTGCGATGTTTTCCTCTTAGAGGTAGAGTTTTCCTCTTAGATGTACTTTATTCTGTCCGCACTTTTTCTGTCCGACCTCAGATCTTGAAAGCTACTGAGGCTAGAGGGCTGCAAATTGGTATGTAGATCATCCACCCTCCAATCATCAAACAAACCAAATTGCAGCCCTCTAGCCTCAGTAGCTTTTATTTTATTTAAGGTTAGAGTTAGCCATGATCGTGCCTCTGGCAACGATATAGGATAGGCCACCGAGGAGAAGCAGATTTTGTCCATTTGACGAACCAAATCGCGTCTGACAAAATCCCTTTGCCGTTATCTTCAATATTTTCACGATTCCTTTCGCGTAATCATCGCGATCTTTGACAGTTTCCCCTCGGCATTATTACAGCGCACAGTTTCCCCCTCCTTATTTCCATCTGGTTTTTTGCCATTTCCCCTTTATCACCACCACCACACGCTCTTGACAATTTCCATCGTGTTATCTTTCGATTATCTATTAACGTCCGCGTCGAGTCCTGTGACTATCGCCGTCCGGGTTGTCACTGGCTGTCCGTCTACGGTCCTTCGCTTCCCTATCTTTTTGAGAAGCTGTCTAGTTAGTGCTTGTACGTGAATGCTAAATTTACCTCTCTCTCTCTCTCTCTCTCTCTCTCTCTCTCTCTCTCTCTCTCTCTCTCTCTCTCTCTCTCTCTCTCTCTCTCTCTCAAATCGAGTCGTAGGATTTTTTTTTTATCTTTGCGTTTCAGTTGAATGGAGCTCAAGCGTTGTTATGTCTGGCTGTTTATCTATATCTATATCTATATCTATATCTATATTTATCTGCGTCTATTTATCCATATCTGTTTATCTATATCTACGAGTATCTCTTCGTCTTGATGAACTTCGAGAGAAGAAGAAGAATGGGCGGGGATGATCCAGAAGTCCCCTTTCAGGGCAGAACCCTGCTTCCCTTAGGGTGTCGTTACCGCCTTGCATCGACGTATTCATCGCCGTTTTATATGACCTCCGTGCATAATCCCTCTGCATCATTTTCCCCCCGCATCCGACGCGACGAACCTTTATCATTAATTGGGTGAATCTCTCTCTCTCTCTCTCTCTCTCTCTAGCCATAATTTGCTTTGGTTGGAGTCCTCGAGAGTCGAGTAAAGGGCTTTCCCCCCCTCCTCGAGAGCTTTTGTCGTTTGTTAGTACGGAATGTCATTGCAGATGATCGCCGGCCCCTTTTTATGTTAGGGTTTTGCGTTGAGGCTAGGCGTGGGTGATGGGCGCTCGGGGGCGGGGATATGGAGAAGAGAGAGAGGGAGAGAGAGAGAGAGAGATTGAGGGAGAAAAAGAGGGAGATAGAGAGATTGATGGAGAGAAAGAGCGAGAGAGATTGAGGGAGAGAAAGAGGGAGGGAGAGAGAGAGATTGAGGGAGAGAAGGAGAGAGAGAGAGATTGAGGGAGAGAAGGAGAGAGAGAGAGATTGAGGGAGAGAAAGAGAGAGAGATTGAGGGAGAGAAAGAGGGAGGAGAGAGAGAGAGAGAGAGAGAGAGAGAGAGAGAGAGAGAGATTGAGGGAGAGAAAGGGGCAGAAAGAGAGAGAGAGAGATTGAAGGAGAGAAAGAGGGAGGGAGGGAGAGAGAGAGAGAGAGATTAAGGGAGAGAAAGGGGAAGAGAGAGAGAGAGAGAGATTAAGGGAGAGAGAGATATTGAGGGAGAGAAAAGAGAGAGAGAGAGAGATTGAAGAAGAGAAAGAGAGAGAGAGAAAGAGAATGGGTTTGTTCTGAGGCCGCAAGAGTCTGGCTTCCGAGATTCCCTGTTAATTAACGGTGTGGCCTTTTTATTTTTGCCGTAATATTTGTTCCCGTATTGTGTTGCGTTGAAGTGATTGCCAATTAAAGCTTATGCCAATTAGGGCATTTCTTTACGGTTAGAGCCTTTTTCCCCCTGTTGGGAAACGTTCGAGTTTCCGCCACTGAGGAAGTGGAGTAATCTCCTCGTGCCCCGTCATGCAATAGTTGTTGCTTTGGTGTGAGGGTAAATAAATATGCTTGCTCTTTACAGATGGCAAATACCCTTATATGTATACAAGCTCTTTACAGATGGAAAATGGCAAATGCCTTTTCATATATTCTTGCTCTTTACAGATGGCAAATGCCTTTTCATATATACATGCTCTCTACAGATGACAAATGCCTCTTCATATATATATATGCTCTCTACAGATGGCAAATGCCTTTTCACATATGCAGGTATGCTAAGGTCACTCAGAATGGTACGATTCGCATGCTTTCAAATCCATTAAGGACCTGTGAGCTATGCCTTTAATAATTGCTAAACGATATTGTCGTGTCACCATTGAGTGGGAGACGGGGTGTCTCTGATATTCAACACAGAATTGATTTCGCTTTGAGCAATACGTATGAAGAACTTGTCTGGATCTCGTATTTGTTCTGTAAATTTGTGTACAGTAACACCAAATTCTGCTTCGTGTGATACACTAGCGTCATGAGATCTGTTTTTTTTTTTTTTTTTTTATCGACGAAAAATTTTAGTTTGATTAATTTGGGTACAACTGCTGTATATTTTTATTTGAAAATTTTATTTTAATTTAGCTGAATTTGGGTACAAATGCTGTATATTTTTATATGAAAATTTCATTTCGAAATAGTTCAGTTTGGGTACAAACGCTGGGTGTTTTATTTGAAAAATTCCATTTCGAATTAGTTCAGTTTGGGTACAAATGCTGTCTATTTTTATATGGGTTTATTTTTCATGACCTTGACACGAGTTCAATTAACGCCGTACCTTCAAAATATCGTGGAAATCGAAACCACAGATCTGTTTGATTGCATCTCTGCATGCAAGTGCATGCTCCTCTCGTGAGTGATTTTATTGCACGGATCGTCTCCCACACTACCCAGTTTCTGTGGAGACATTCCTTAGCTTGAGAGCTGAGGAAAATCTCTCTCTCTCTCTCTCTCTCTCTCTCTCTCTCTCTCTCTCTCTCTCTCTCTCTCTCTCTCTCTCTCTCTCTCATATATGTATGTATTATATGTTATATATGTATACATTTGATGGAAATGAACACATGGAAACGTGTTAAGCAGAAATAAATTTCTGATTCAACCTCGGAACCGAATTGATAATGCCCTGGACTCTCACTCGAAAGCCCTGGTTCGGTCCTGTTGTGAGTCAGAAATTTATTTATATATATATATATATATATATATATATATATATATATATATATATATATATATATATATATATATATATATATATATATATATATATATATATATATATATACATACATACATACATACATACATACATACATACATACATACATACACACACACACGTAATCTAGGTTTAATTAACTGAGGAGTTCAGATGGAAGATCCTTTCTCCTTCTGGTCCATGGGATACGCGTCCGAACTTCGGCTCGCGACTTCAGTACCGGGGTTCGATCCCGAACGAACCGCGGAGAGGAACGGAATGGGCAACGCATCCCAGTTCAGTGTCCCCCTGTTGACCAAATCGTGGAATCAGATACTTGATTGGTCGTCGATTTGTATCCGTTGAAACTGCTGGGGAGAGAGAGAGAGAGAGAGAGAGAGAGAGAGGGATGAGGGGTGGCTATAGGCGAACTTAATCAGTACTAATGTTGAAATTTATAATCATAATTGCATAATTAAAACCAGGATTACCTCATCGAAGTAATCTTCCCTGCACCGGAGGGAGGCCATTCATAAGACTCTCTCTCTCTCTCTCTCTCTCTCTCTCTCTCTCTCTCTCTCTCTCTCTCTCTCTCTCTCTCTCTCTCTCTCAATAGTTCTGGCTGAAAGGCGTTTATATCATTTTTATACTTTTCCCCCCCTTAATTACAATTTGCTGATGTTGATAGACATTATTCGTCGAGAGCAGTTAAGTCATATCATCGAATCAATCGCGCCTCGGGAAAGACCTGAGTTTGGGGACATAAAAATAAAGTTTATGGTGTCCTGCTCTCTCTCTCTCTCTCTCTCTCTCTCTCTCTCTCTCTCTCTCTCTCTCTCTCTCTCTCTCTCTCTCTCATACACACACACTCACTCACTCACTCATACTCTCTCTCTCTCTCTCTCTCTCTCTCTCTTTATCGTTATATTGTATATATGTGTGTATGTATATATATATATATATATATATATATATATATATATATATATATATACACTCATATATATATATATATATATATATATATATATATATATATATATATATATATACACTCACACACTGCATGCTTCATGTTAATCTAAGAAAGGAAAAGTAAACAAATAGATTATATTTATATTCATGTTTTTTTTTCCTTCCAATAAATATTTATATGACCCAGAAACAGTGAAATACACCTGAGCTTCCTTTACGGGGAAAGTGAATTCGCTTTTTGAGAGGAGGAGGAGGAGGAGGAGGAGGCGAAAGAGGAAAAACAGAAGTTAGGAGGACCTGAGGAAGAAGAAAGAAAATAATAAAAAAAAAAAGACTTGAAAAGCAAAGTCCAGACAGAAGTGGAGGAAGATTCAACTCTTGGCGAAGTTCCGGATAAAAGTTTGAAGGGGCGAGACTGAATCAGAACGAGGAAAACGGGCCATGGGCTGAAAGAGATGGCCGATATTAATTAATTTAGTTTTTTTTTCCTCCCTTCATTTTAGTTTTCTGTGAAGGAAAACTATTGTGCTGGCTTTGTCTGTCCGTCCGCACTTTGTTCTGTCCGCGCTTTTTCTGTCCGCCCTCAGATCTTTAAAACTACTGAAGCTAGAGGGCTGCAAATTGTTATGTTGATCATCCACCCTCCAATCATCAAACATACCAAATTGCAGCCCTCTAGCCTCAGCAGTTTTGATTTTATTTAAGGTTAAAGTTACCCATGATCGTGCTTCTGGCAGCGCAACAACACAGGCCACCGCGGCCGGCTGAAAGTTTCGTGTTCCACGGCTCATACAGCAGAGTAATCCATGAGTGGCTCTGCAAGGAATCCATGACTAACGGCAGACGCTTTACCCTGAGGATTAGACATAACTCAAAGGGAATTTCCTTTTAGAATATCGCTGGAAATCACCGCGGAAAATTCGGTGCTGGATTGTTTCAGATACGAAGATAAAGAAGCCAATTAGCTGGCAAGAATGTTGCGGTTTGAACGAAGCTGTCAGAGTCTCTCTCTCTCTCTCTCTCTCTCTCTCTCTCTCTCTGTGTGTGTGTGTGTATGGAATTTCCTCTAACTTTGCACCTTCTCTGGTGATGGTATTTAAAGTGTCAACAGACGGGACTTATGATTTAGATACTAGACACATCTCTCTCTCTCTCTCTCTCTCTCTCTCTCTCTCTCTCTCTCTCTCTCTCTCTCTCTCTCTCTCTCCCGGGACGCTGATAGTGTGGTCGTTTCACAACAGGAATATCACCCGTGTTTGATTCCAGAGCCTCGGGGGCGGGGTGAACCGTTTAGATATGTTCCATAAAAATCCAGTACTGACTGTATTGCCGTGAGCTGTGACTGAAGTACTTGGTTGCAGGTCGACTGTTGTGGATGTTAGTTAGTTGTAGAGAGAGAGAGAGAGAAAGGGAAAAATTCAGAGGGCCTTGGTAAGGTAGTCCGCACTGAAGCCGTGTGAAGCCATTCATTAAATACCAACTCTCCCTTATGCCACCAGTGCCTCTGCCTGGGAAAGACACTAAGGTTGCCAGTTCCATCGGACACTGCACCTCATGCGGCGCACTGTCTGTAGGCATTGCTTAAGGTTCTTTTACTGTACCTCCTTTCATGTACCCTCTCGCCATCTTATTCTCCAACCTCTCCTAACATTGATTCATGGTGCAAAAAATATTTTCCTCTTGTTACACCTTTCAAACTTTTAACTGTCAGTTTCCGTTTCAGCGCTGAATGACCTCACAGGTCCCAATGCTCGTCCTTTGGCCTAAATTCTGTGTTCTATATTCAGTTCAATCGGACAGTGCAAAGCAGGGAATCGACCATTTGAAGTCGCTGGTCATTGCGAGGGGCGGGCCAGGATCGCCGACATAATTTTTGATGGGCCTCGTAATGAAATCTCCCCTGGAACGGAAAACTCGTCGGACTGATCGCTCACAATATCGCATCGCAGTTGGCCGTTGTTGTACAGTTGTATTTACATGTCCAGAGCTAAATTGGAAAATCACATTGATTACTTATGTGCAATTCTTTTTTTTATTTTATTTGATGAGCGATCCGAAGCTGAATGACTAATTAAGGATTTTTGAATCACAAACCAGTTTTTTTTTTTTTTTCACAGTGTCGGTTTCCGCTGATTAAATGGTTTGGTATTATGGGAATAGATTCTCCCTGTTTATGTTTATGTACTCTGTCTCTCTCTCTCTCTCTCTCTCTCTCTCTCTCTCTCTCTCTCTCTCTCTCTCTCTCTAGAAGACGAAGTATATATTGAGTTGCCTTTGATATATATATATATATATATATATATATATATATATATATATATATATATATATATATAGGCCTATATATATATATATATATATGTATATATATATATATATAAAGGGTTGGAAGCAAAAGTTGCTAACCTTCCGGTTAAGTATACTTCTGTCTAGGATGAGACTACTAGCCTCATACCCTACTTAACCTTGTCTGCAACTCACAGTCATTCAGTAACCACCAGGTACCTGACGTACTGCCTAAGCTAACAACGGCATAAAGGATTTTTAAGGAGTATGCTGTAGTAACAATTACTGCATCTATGTTCGCGAAACCTGCTGTTCTGCTGTTTATGGCCTGCTGTTAATCGTAGAACAGAAGGAACGAAGTTACAGCCACGGAAGAAAAGTGAAACAACTGACCAGTCTGAAAGCGGCATTGTCTTGTACAGCTTCCCGTCAGGGGAACTTTTTGAAATTTTTAGGTGAACCTGGACAGCTGTGATGTGCTGAATAATTCATTCCAGATGACTGACCTCTTGAGACTGCCACTGGTCTTTCGTATCAAGGATTGGGATTTTCCCCCCAGAATTATTCTTGTTTCTTCGATCTTGTTCGAGGCAGTCTTTTGTGAGAAGACAGTCGGTAACAATTTTCGGATCTTTCCTAGATAGTGACCCCCAACAAAGTTTGGGGTTCGTTATCTAGGACTGATATTTCTTGGGGGTCATTAGCTTTATATTGACGCTCTTTTGTTTATGGTTTTCTTGTACTAAACACGCCGCAGAGGTGGGTACATAGCGAGTTAAAACCCTTGGGGGTCACTGTCTAGGAAAGACCCCAATTTTCCTTGCCACGTTTGTCGACGACTGACGTTTGCCCAGCGATATTAGCCGTGATGAAGTTAGATCTTAATGACCGTCGTTATCAATGTTATGTTATAGTTGCTGAAGATGTGCGCGCGCAGTTGACGCCATTAAGCCTGCTATTCCTCGCACCAGCTCCGCTTTTATTTTTTCGTCTTCCTTCTTCTTCTTGAACGTGTCTTCAAGGTTGCTTGTCTCAAGGTCGGTCTGGTCGGAGTGACATTTGCACGATTTAGAATTCGTCGGCAGCGTCTGTTGCACAGAATCCAATTGTTGCACTGCGAGAACTTAGCGTCTCGAGGGAGCAGCCGACTGAGTAAGGAACTTTACAGTATCGAGGCTCTCTCTGCAGTGCCTTTTAGTTGCGTTTTATTAGTTTTCTGTAAAAGAAAACTAATGAGATGGCTGTTTGTCTGTCCGTCCGCACTTTTTCCGTCCGTCCTCAGATCTTAAAAACTACTGAGGCTAGAGGGCTGCAAATTGGTATGTTGATCATCCACCCTCTAATCATCAAACATACCAAATTGCAGCCCTCTAGCCTCAGTCGTTTTTATTTTATTTAAGGTTAAAGTTGGTCATGATCGTGCGTCTGGCACCGCTATAGGTGCCAACAACACAGGCCACCGGGCCATGGGTGGAAGTTTGATGGGCCGCGGATGAGAGTTTTTTGGACCGTGGCTGATAGTTTCATATAGCATTGTACACTATAGAAAACTCGATTGCGCCGAAGAAACTTCGACGCATTATTTACTTTTTTTTTTTAAAGCCATGGGTAGCGTGTGTCAGTGACTCTCTCTCTCTCTCTCTCTCTCTCTTTTTTTTTCTGCGATAGTTGTAGAGTGATGGGAGGAGCTTCCAACGTTACCGCTCTCTCTCTCTCTCTCTCTCTCTCTCTCTCTCTCTCTCTCTCTCTCTCTCTCTCTCTCTCATGTTTTTTTCTCTGCGACAGTTGTAGAGTGATGGGAGGAGCTTCCAACGTCACCGCAGACTGGAAAAAATAAATGACGGCCGAGCTTTGAAAAGAGCCATAAAAAAAAAAAAAACAATACAAGACAGCGTGCATAAAAGCGTTTGTCCCTCTTGTCGAAGCTGGAGTGAATGACAGCAGTTAGGTTGAATCGTCACAGGACGTAAACTGTTTGTAGAGTTTTTTTTTTTTTTATCCACGCCCTATCGGGTAAGAGTCCTCGCCCCAAAGCACTGGCGTTGGATCGAGAGTTGATATATCGTTGGTCACTTCCAGGGAAGGGGATTCGCCGTAATGCTATTCATGGAAAGGATTCTCATTCACGGCGGCATTTCTCTTCCCTTTGCGTTTTCAGTGATACAATCTCATTCGACTGGGCAGTCTCCTCCTCCTCCTCCTCCTCCTCCTCCTCCTCCTCCTCCTCCTCCTCCCTCCACCTTTTCCTCCTGCTCCTCCCACCACCTCTTCTTCCACCACCTCCTCCTCTTCCTTCTCCCCCACCTCCTCCTCCTCCTCCTCCTCCTCTACCTCCTCCTCTACCTCCTCCTCCTCCTCCTCCTCCTCCTGCCTCGTCGCGGGGTTAAAATTGGGCCGTTGATAGGTTTGCTGTAGTCAGGGCGGTCCCTATGAATACAGAAATGCTGGTTATGTAAGTCGTTCCAATGTCTGTGGTTTCTCTTTCTCTTTCGTCTGTTCCTTCTAGAATCTTCTTTTATTTCTGTCATGACGCCATGTTGTTTATCCACTCCTTTTACTGTACCTCCGTTCATATTATCTTTCTTCCATCTCGCTATCCACCCTCTCCTAACGGTTGATTCATAGTGCAACTGCTTTGAGGTTTTCCTCCTGTTGAAACTTTCAAACCTCCTTACCGTCAGTTTCCGTTCCAGCGCTGGATGACCTCTTAGGTCCCAGCGCTCGGCCTTTGGCCTAAATTCTGTATTCCGTTCCATTTATCCACTCTGGGAGAAAATGAGATGGAATAATATCGCCTCGCTCGGCATGTATTTACACCGGAATGAATTTCGTGTTTTATTTATTTATTTTTATATATTTTTTTTTTTTTTGGGGGGGGAGAGGGACTATTCTTTGATATGTAAATTGCAACATAGCCTGTGGAATTCGCTTTTATGTCTGCCCGGTGAAAGTTTCATTTTCAAACACTGCAAAGATTCTTTTTTTTTCCTCCCGAGCGCAATAAAAAAAAACACACAAAAAAAAAATCATGAATTAAACAGCGAATTTTCCAAAGTCTGTTTATCATCCATTCAGAATTATTTATTGTTGTTCAGCGTATAATTATTTCGCCTCCTTGATTTTTTGTTTTATTTTTTTTTTTTTTTTCATTTAATTAATCAAAGTCGGACGCAGTAAAACCCTTTGACGAATAAATATTGTTTGTGCGAGAGCTGCCTAGTCGGATTTCATGCAATGGATGAATTGATGATCAATAGGATTTGTAATCGCCATCAATTTTGTCAAGAATTGTAATTTATCAGGTATCAGCTGTGACACGTTTCTGGTAATCCCCCCAAAAAATATTTTTTGTAGTATATAGTCTCGCTGTCTTCTCTGAGTCCGGGGTATATATTGAAATGCATGGGGTATTATTATTATTATTATTATTATTATTATTATTATTATTATTATTATTATTATTATTATTATTATTAGAGAAGCAAACACTTTAAGACTCATGTTACTCTGATTATTATTATTATTATTATTATTATTATTATTATTATTATTATTATTATTATTATTATACGAGCTTGTTGGCGAGCGTTCGGCGCCGCTATCTCCCCTACCCTCCCGATCCCTTACCTACCCCGCCCCACCCAGGGCGGACAAACAGGTTTACAGGAGGAGGGTGGATGTCCCCCCCTCATCTCTCGTACCCCTAGGCTCTTTGCAGCGTCCCCTCGGCCCCTAGCTGCAACCCCTTTCATTCCTTTTACTGTACCTCCATTCATATTCTCTTTCTTCCATCTTGCTATCCACCCTCTCTAACAATTATTTCATAGTGCAACTGTCTTGAGGTTTTCCTCCTGTTACACCCTTCAACCCTACCTGCTCTCAGTTTCCTTTCCAGCGCTGAATGACCTCGTAGGTCCCATGCTTGGAATTTGGCCTAAGCTCCGTATTCAGTTCCACAATGCCACAACATTACTCGCTGCCATTTCGAAATTGCCGGTGATGGAAAAATAACATAATCGAACGAAGCGACAGATATTTTAATATTTGTCATGGAATTCCACAGCAAGATTAATATATTTCAGTGAGCTCTGCGTGACTAAAAAATTATGTGGATGTGAAATGAAAATACTTGTGTAAAAAAAAAAAAAGAAAAAAAATCTGAATATTTGGTTGACGCGATTATGTTCGGTGATGGCGCCGGAATTGGTAATAATCTGCTGTAGATTATCCCAGATGAGCCTTTGTAATGGCTGGGCTCTTCGCCACAGGTGATTGAAAATAGCTGTAAAGTTCTCTCTCTCTCTCTCTCTCTCTCTCTCTCTCTCTCTCTCTCTCTCTCTCTCTCTCTCTCTCTGTGTGTGTGTGTGAGAGAGAGAGAGAGAAAGTTCTTTTTTTAATCTCTCTCTCTCTCTCTCTCTCTCTCTCTCTCTCTCTCTCTCTCTCTCTCTCTCTCTCTCTCTCTGTGTGTGTGTGTGTGTGTGTGTGTGTGTGTGTTTGTGTGTATGAGAAAGTTCGTTTTTTCCAGTGTAATTCTCTCTCTCTCTCTCTCTCTCTCTCTCTCTCTCTCTCTCTCTCTCTCTCTCTCTCTCTCTCTCTCTGTGTGTGTGTGTGTGTATGAGAAAATTCGTTTTTTCCAGTGTAATTCTGTGTGTGTGTGTGTGTGTGTGTGTGTGTGTGTGTGAGAAAATTCGTTTTTTCCAGTATAATTCTCTCTCTCTCTCTCTCTCTCTCTCTCTCTCTCTCTCTCTCTCTCTCTCTCTCTCTCTCTCTCTCTCTGTGTGTGTGTGTGTGTGAATGGAATAATCATTACCTCGCCCTTAACGAGACTTAGATGATGCCCCTCGACATAATGGGCTCATTAGAGCAATTTTTCCCGTCGGCCCTTCTTCATAACTAATATATGGGAATAGCTTCCTGATGGTGGTTGGAAGATGGGTATGTGATGAGGCAGGCGTGGATCCTTCCGCTCTTTTTAAATTAAAATGCGTGCCCAAATCTTTTTAGTTTCCCGTGAAAGAAAACTATTATAGAGATGGCTATTTGTCTGTCCGTCCTCAACTTTTTTTTTCTGTCCGCCCTCAGATCTTAAAAACTGCTGAGGCTAGAGGGCTGCAAACTGGTATGTTGATCATCCACCCTCCAGTCATCAAACGTACCAAATTGCAGCCATGTAGCCTCAACAACACAGGCCGGCACCGGGCCGTGGGTGAATGTTTCGTGAGGCGCGGCGGAGAGTTTCATACAGCATTGTACGCTTTACAGAAAACTCGATTGCGCTGAAGAAACCTCGGAGCATTTTTTACTTTTTTTTTTTTTTTATAAAATTTCCGAGTATTAGACGAATTTGCTCTTATTAGCGCGAGACTTCTCTTTAAATGAAAATCTGTGATATGACTTTGAATTTGATATAGGGTCCTAAGTCGTATTTTTTCATTAGCAGCGAGGTGTCGATCGGATAGGATAAGCGCCCATATTTTCTTTCAGTGAATATAGTCACTTATATATATACATATATATATATATATATATATATATATATATATATATATATATATATATATATATATATGTTTAGCAATGGAATCAACACTTAATGGTTTTTTCAATTACTTTTTACCGTCAGTATTTATAAAGGACCTCAAAAATTTTGTTGTCTCAACTGAATCTGGTGCTTTCACATTTTATTGGAGGGATCTTAAGCAAGTGTTTCTCCCATTTTAAAAAAATATTTTTGCATTATTAGAGGGCTGAATAAAACATAAAAATAAATGAGGTGTCTCATTTTCAATAATATATTTTATCGACACAGAACCAGCCTCGGGCATGGAAGCAGTCTGAATTTGAATTGTGTATTTTTTGCGTCATTAATTAAGTTTTAAAATGTAAGGTGTCTCATTTTCGATTTTTTTTAACACTTTCGAAAGATTCGTGATAGGAAAAATTCTCCGTAGGGGGTTAGTGGTGCACTGTAGGCATTACTTAAGGTTCTTTGCAGCGTGCCTGCGGCCCCTAGCTGTAACCCCTTTCGTTCCTTTTACTGTACCTCCGTTCATATTCTCTTTTTTCCATCTTACTTTCCACCATCTATCAATCGATTCATAGTGCAACTGCTTTGAGGTTTTCCTCCTGTTACACCTCTCAAACCTTTTACCGTCAATTTCCGTTTCAGCACTGAATGACTTCGTAGGTCCCGGGCCTTGGGTTTTGCCATAAATTCTATATTGTGTACATAACGAATCCTTATTCATGTATGTCAGATGTTTTTGAAATAATTTTTTTCCTTTTTCAGGATTTCCATTAACATTCGAATGTCGTTCCTTTTCAGCCCCTTTATCAAGGCCAAGAGAAAGAGAAGGTCTAATCACTTCCCCCCCAAAATCCCCCATGTAGGCGGAGCTTTGTCTACCTGCTTACTGCGTCAGCAGGTGAATTGCCGTAGCGAACAGGTAACCTCTAAGATACGTCATCGCCTACGTAGTTACCCCAGGTGGGAGGCGACGACTCAACCCGCTTGGGCAGACCTTGTCTCTCTTAGCCTTACCTTTTATGACTGTGGGTCTGTGGGTCATATTTTAAACGCGATTCTCGTTTCTCCTTCCAGGGAATCACTCTGAAGATGAACGAAGAAGGCAGGTGCATCGTGGCGAGGATCATGCACGGGGGTATGATCCACCGGCAGGCGACCTTGCACGTCGGAGACGAAATCCGCGAGATCAACGGCGTCCCCGTGGCCAATCAGAGCGTCGATATCCTACAAAAGATGCTGGTGAGTGAACCTCTGTGTTGGCACTGCTTCAGGGGAGCGAAAGAAGGCGATTGAGTGCTTGGCTGATGGATTTGTGACTGCTGAAACCGAAAGAAAGCGAGCCAGATGACGGGATGCATTAGGTTGGTGTGGGTTTGATTCTGAAAAAGTCGATTTCGAATTTGTCTTCAGAGTGGTTTTCATTGTCTTCCGAGAGAGAGAGAGAGAGAGAGAGAGAGAGAGAGAGTTGAAGTGGTTTCAGTGGTTAAAATATGGAGTTTCGTGGAGAGGAAAAAATGTGAATTGAAGGGAAGAATCTTTCTGTTCATATACCAATCAGAAAAATTAAAATCATTGATTTTCTAAAGAACGTTCCTTAAATACAGTGGAATATAAAGCTCGATTTTTTTAAAATTAAAATAATGCTCATTGACAGTACAGAGACATAGAAGTAAATACAAAATTCACGAGTGGTCAGTAAACAAGCTATTATTTTAGTTTATGTCTTTCCAATAAAATGGAAGAGGAATTGAAATATTAGAGTTGGTTTTGGACGCGTCAAATGGAAAGGCTTTCAGCAGAATGACATATTGAAAGTTAAAATAGAGAATCTGCATCGAGACTTGAGAAAATGCTTAGGAAACCGGAGCCAAATGTTCTTCATGTATAATTTTTAAAAATTATTAGCAAGAAGATGCTTCCGGCATTATTGGGGATTTGCTGTTCTGTCATCAAGCGAACATAAATTGAATGGCTCTTGGGAGCTTGTACTTGCTTTTTTTACACACACACACACACACACACACACACACACACACACACACAATAGCTGTAGCTGTGCGGGAATAGTCTGCACCAGTCGATTAGTTTATATTTGACTATGGAAACTTATAATCAGCTTTTTGGGTCTCCGGGGGCCTCTGTCGAAAACTTGAAGGGCGCCGAAGCAAACTTTGGTTAACTTCAGCTGCCCGGGAGGAGCCCCTTCTTTTTTTTATCTTTTATTTTGTCTTTTACTTTTTTATTTTTGTTTTATTTTTAACTCTTATTTTTATTTTTTTTAGGGGATTAGGCATATTGGCTGTCTCCGTTATATGTTTGTTTTTGCACTCAGAGAATCATTTCCAACATTTTTAGTTTTCTGAAAAGAAGACTATTGTGCCGGCTTTGTCTGTCCGTCCGCACGTTTTTCTGCCCGTCCTCAGATCTTAAAACCTACCGAGGCTAGAGGGCTGCAAATTGGTATGTTGATCACCCACCCCCCAATCATCAAACATACCAAATTTTAGCCCTCTAGCCTCAGTAGTTTTTATTTTATTTTAGGTTAAAGTTAGCCATAATCATGCTTCTGGCAACGGTATAGTGTAGGCCACCACCACCCAGTGGTTAAAGTTTCATGGGCCGCGGTTCATACAGCCATTATACCGAGACCACCGGAAGATAGATCTATTTTCGGTGGCCTTGATGATAAGATGTACAAATTTTACTTCCAATGTTTTCCGAGTTGTTTTTTTATTCTTGTGTGTGATCTTTTGTATTGTACGTTATTTCATCTCGAAATGATAGTTGATAGTTATTGTCAAAGCTGCTGATGCGTTGCGTATTTTTGTATGCAAAGAATGTTTTCGTGCTTGTCCAGGGAACAAACATGTCATTGCTCAAATCGGGAGGACTTGTGGATTACGAAAATATTCGTTCGTTTTCGTTAGAATAAGTTGCTCGTTTTGTAGCGCTTATATGTATATATATATATATATATATATATATATATATATATATATATATATATATATATATATATATATATATAAACACATACTGGCACTTGAAAAAACATCTCGGCAACATTTCAAACTCGAGGAAGGAACTTTCCTCTGTAACTTTTTTTATTAGACGTCTTTATGTAAAGTTATTCTCGCAGAAACAAGATGGCAAAGCTTGAATTTATAATTTTTGGTTTTCTGTAAATGAAAACTGTTTTGCCAGCTTTGTCTGTCCGTCCGCACTTTTTTCTCTCCGCACTTTTTTTGTCCGCACTTTTTCTGTCCGCACTTTTTTCTGTCCGCACCTTTTCTGTCCACACTTTTTCTGCCCTCACTTTTTTCTGTCCGCACTTTTTCTGTTCGCCCTCAGATCTTAAAAATTACTGAGGTTAGAGGGCTGCAAATTAGTTTGTTGATCAACCACCCTCCAATCATCAAACATACCAAATTGCAGCCCTTTAACCTCAGTAATTTTTATTTCATTTAAGGTTTAAAGTTAGCCATAATCGTGCTTCTGGCAACGATATAGGCCAGGCCACCACTGGGCCGTGGTTAAAGTTTCATGGGCCGCGGCTCATGTAGCGTTATACCGAGACCATCGAAAGATAGATCTGTTTTCGGTGGTCTTGATTATACGCTGTAGCGGCTGTACAGAAAAGTCGATTGCGCCGAAGAAACTTCGGCGCATTTTTTATTTGTTACACTTTGTCCTGCGTTATTTTCTTTTCATAACCGTAGGGGGCTACTGCCGTCAGTGCACCTCTTGCGGTGCACTGTAGGCATTACCTAAGATTCTTTGCAGCGTGCCTTCGGCCACTGGCTGCAACCCATTCCGTTCCTTTTACTGTTCCTCCTTTCATATTCTCTTGCTTCCTGTTACACCTTTCAAACCTTTCACTGTCAATTTCCGTTCCATCGCTGAACGACCTCATAGGTCCCAGTGCTTGGCCTTTGGCCCAAAATCTGTATTCAATGTATTCAATTCAAATGCTCTATCCCAGTGACTGATGTTCTCCGATTTGAAAGTCATTTGGGATATTTCTCTTTGGTGATCTGTTGCCGAGTGTTCAAGAAATGTCTCTGTGGATGCTCAGAGACAGCATAATACCAGATGAATACAGCGTTCACACTTTAGAAAAAAAATATCTAAATAAATATCTGCACACCTGCAAACAGGAACTGTAAACAAATGCGGTATTACCTGCGTAGTCGACGCTTCTGTGCATTTGTGGAGTACACAGATTCGTGCATCTTTGCTTGCGTGTATAACATTCTAATATATTATCTAAATATCTGCACACCTGCAAACGGGAACTGTAAACAAATGCGGCATTACCTGCGTAGTCGACGCTTCTGTGCATTTGTTCAGTACAGAGATTCGTGCATCTTTGCTTGCGTGCATAACATGCAAGAAATGCGCCGGCAGGCAGGTGAATACAAGCACGTGAATGCGCTTTTGTTGAAAGCCCTTCGCATATGATTAGCATATTCATGGAAAGATAGGAGGACGTCCGTGGTTATTTAAATTTGCATGCAGGGTTCTCGTTGCTGATATCACGTTGACAACATTTTCAAAATGGCCAAGAAAGTTTTGCCCCGAGAATACAATGCGAGTCTTTCGCCGTCTTCCCGTTTATACCCTCGAGGGCTCTGGGTTTTGTACGCAGGCTCTTGTCAGGGTATATTTGACAATGTATTCAAGAAGAATGGCAGGAGAAGTCTTAAAATGCCCTTTCTGGGATCTTCTCGTTGCCCTTTTGTAGCGGAAGATTAAACAAAATAGCCTTTGAAGTTTTGTTAGGATTTTACGTCCGCACTTTTTTCCCGTCCGCACTCTTTTCTATCCGCACTTTTTCTCTCCGCACTCTTTTCTGTCAGCACTTTTTCTTTCCGCCCTCAGTTCTTAAAAACTACGGAGGCTAGAGGGCTGCATATTGGTATGTTGATCATCCACCCTCCAGTCATCAAACATATCAAATTGCAGCCCTCTAGCCTCAGTAGTTTTTTTTTTTTTTTATTTCATTTAAGGTTAAACTTAGCCATAATCGTGCTTCTGACAACGATATTGGATAGGCCACCACCGGGCAGTGGTTAAAGTCTCATGGGCCGCGGCTCACACAGCGTTATACCGAGACCACCGAAAAATAGATCTATTTTCGGTGGCCTTGATTATACGCTGTAGCGGCTGTTCAGAAAAATCGATTGCGCCAAAGAAACTCAGGCGCATTTTTTACTGTTTTAGCCTATAACGGATCGCGTCGCATTTACGTTATAGAAGTTTTTTCCTTAATAAATTGCATTTTCCATAATGAATTACCGTTAGGGTACGTTTTACGTAATTTGTTCAATGAGACCCTTGTCAAAATACAATTTCAATGCGAAAACTTTTTCCATATTTAGAGTTTTATGTAAAAACTTTTCCACGCTGAATGACCTCGTGTGAACGGTTTCCATAATGAGTGACCTTACAGAAAGGTTTGCTGAAGTAAAAGGAGCATTACCCTACAGCATGCCCGTGGGCCAAAAGTGGCCCCTTTTGATTTTGAAAGTGGCCCGCTAGAGAAAAATAAGTGAAAGTATATGTGTGTATATATATATATATATATATATATATATATATATATATATATATATATATATATATATATATATATATATACATACATACATACATTCAGGTGGCCCGTATGACTTTTTGTGTTTTCAAGAGTGACCTCATGCGGTGCACTGTAGGCATTTACTTCCTTAGGCCCCTAGCTGCAACCCCTTTCGTTCTTTTTACTGTACCTCCTTTCATATTCTCTTTCTTCCAATTTACTTTCCACCCTCTGCTAACAATTGATTCTTAGTCCAACTGCTCTGATGTTTTCCTCCTATTACACCTTTCAGATCTCTCTAATGTCAATTTCCGTTTCAGCGCTGAATGACCTCGCAGGTCCCAGCGCTTGGCCTTTGGCCTAAATTCTATATTCAGTTCAGTACCCGTCAGGGATTGATGTAGAAAACGTTTCCCCATGATGAATATACTAGAAGGACGTGTAATGTGTAAAACTCTGCGGAGTTTCAAACCCACGTTTCACTACTAAAACTCTGCAGGACTTTCATGATGACAGATCCTGATCACTATGATAAAGGGCTTGCGGTGCCACGTGGCCCCCTGAATCCGAAACCTGTGTTTATGGTCAGCGTGTGATTAATATTCTCAGTATGCTGTCGTGATATTGAAAATAAGTTATAATTTGGGTTATTATTTAAATATATATATATAATATATATATATATATATATATATATATATATATATATATATATATATATACTGTGTGTGTATATATATATATATATATATATATATATATATATATATATATATATATATATATATATATATATATATATATACTTCAGATCCACTTTATTTTCACTCCAAAGACAGGAAGCAATATATTTCTGATTTTATCCATGCATTGGTGTGGCAGAATCCATGGAGGCTTAGGTAGCGCAAAGGTCAGTGACCCCTGCTGTTTGACCACTGGTTCGTAACCAGGGTCAGACGTCAGAAGATGTAACTAATCTTGACATATGAAACGTATTGACCTTCAAGGCTCATTCACATTATAACATCACGTCACGTCAAAGTGCGTGAGAATTTCGTACGTGTAATCAATTGGACTTGTTCACACCGTCACGTCACGTCACCATCAAGCACACGGCATCCACCGTCACATCACGACTCTTTTTCTTGGAAAGAATATTTTGACGTGACGTGACGTGACGGTGCTTATGGGAGTTTCATAACGCTAAATCTGAGAGTCGCTGAGGTTGGACACGAACTGAACGGGATACTGATGGATAGTGTGAATACAAGGCACGGCTGACGGGACGGTGACGTGACGTGACGCGATGCGTCCGTGACGTGACGTGTCGTTGACGTGACGTGATGTGTCGGTGACGTGTTGGTACAATGTGAATCAGCCTTTTGTTGAACGGTTCGTTCGTTCCCGTCGAATGTTCCTTCAGCAAAATATTAAAAATGACCGGCTTGTTATGATGGTTGTGTCAAAAGCGATGCCACTTTTTAAACTCTGTCATTCCGTACGCATTGTATGACGGTAGACTTTTTTAATATGATTGTTACAGAACAAATGCCCATATAGATACTTTAAAGCATATATATATTTATGAACAAATTGTTTCCCGGATGGCTGCTGTATTTTCATAGCTTGAACAAAGGTTTTTTCTTTTTTACAATCACAGGTCAGCCATGCGAGTTTATTCTGAGAACAGTCATAGCTGTTTCGAAATAGCTCGTGGGGATTTGACAAAACATTTTCCAGAGACAAAACACGTTTATACAATTATCCTTTATACATATATTCATTCTTGTGCGTTTTCATCGAGCCAGCAGATTTTCGCTTCGTGAATATTCGAAGATGGCTGTCTGTATTCTCAATATTTCATAGAGTTCAAGCGTTAAAAATATATATATGTGCTCTGAATTTCCGTTCTAAAGGAGTCTTGGCTTCTTTTCGGGTATTATAGGATATTTTGAACATTTTTACCGATTTTATAAGACAGTTTCCTTAATTCAGAAAGCTGTTTCTAAAAGTTTGTTGACATGCTCTTCAGAGCAAGTCAGTCTTTTCCAGTACAGGAAGCTGGAAAACTCTGAGAACAGAAGGCTGGAAAACTCTCAGAACAGAAACCTGGAGAACTCTCAGAACAGAAACCTGGAGAACTCTCAGAACAGGAAGCTGGAAAACTCTCAGAACAGAAAGCTGGGAAACACTCAGAACAGAAAGCTGGAAATCAGAACAGGAAGCTGAAAAACTCTCAGAACAGAAAGCTGGAAAACTCTCGGAACAGAAATCTGGAACACTTTCAGAACAGAAAACTGGAAAACTCTGAGAACAGAAGGCTGAAAAACTCTCAGAACAGAAAGCTGGAAAACTCTGAGAACAAAAGGCTGGAAAACTATCAGAACAGAAAGCTGGAAAACTCTGAGAACAAAAGGCTGGAAAACTCTCAGAACAGAAAGCTGGAAAACTCTCAGAACAGGAAGCTTGAAAACTCTAAGACTCTCAGAACAGAAAGCTGGGGAAACTCTCAGACCAGAAAGCTTGAAAACTCTCAGAACAGGAAGCTGGAAAACTCTCAGACTCTCAGAACAGAAAGCTGGGAAACTCTCAGAACAGAAAGCTGGAAAACTCTCAGAACAGGAGGCTGGAAACCCCTCAGAACAGAAAGCTGGAAAACTCTCAGAAGTATATTGAAGATATATTTACAAGAGCGTGAACAGTATTAATTGTTATAGTTGGCAGAATTCATATGTTGGAAATGTATTCTCAAAGGGCATTTGAATATCCCCTCTTTTAGTATTTGTCAATCTTAAATGTGTCCACCAGGTGCACTGATGTCAATTCAGGTGTTTACATTCATGAGATGAACCAGGATATTTATATTTGTAACACAAAGAGTTTGTCTTTCATCTCAAATATTTAGTCAATCCTCCTGGGGTTTAATTTTAAATGTGATCTTTCCGTTCTGTCAATTTATGACGAGACTCCTGCCTCTATCTGAGAGGTCGCCTCTTGTTCAGTGAACGAAGTCACTGATCCAGAATATGCCTTTTATAAAGGGAAGTTCGCTCAAACTTCTGTATGCTGCTGACGCCCTTTCGCAAATAACTGAACTTCACGTCGGGAGATAAAAAGAAAATTCGAATTTTCCGGAAGTTCCCATAAACTCTGACTTTTTTCGTGAAGGAATAAGGAGAAGGCGCCGGTACACTCGCATGCGTGATGTGAACTGCGTTGAATTTTGTGGCTGAATTTTCTCAAAATCAAATTTTATTCCAGCTTATCACGAACTAAAAGACACGAATTGCTCTGGATTCTGTAACTGAATTCTTTACAGATTCAAATTTTATTTACATCTTTAAGAGACTGAACGGTGTTCGTTGTGTTGCACTTAATATCCGATTTTTTTTTAATTGTTTTTTTTAATTGTTTTTATTTAAATTTATCAGGAACTGAACGACAAGAATTACGTCGTGATGTATTTTACTGTTTTTGACAGAAGTCTCATTTCATTCTAATTATTGAAAGACGATCGATACGGGTTGTGTTTAATACTGTCTGAATATTTGCAAATTCATATTTTATTGATATTTTTGTGGAACAGGGTAATATGAATTAGGTTGAAATGTGCGTGGGATTTCCAGAAATTCAGATTATTCTTCCTTGCACCGAACGATATGAATCGTTGAGTTCAGTCAGTGCTAACAACATTCAAGTATTTCAGGAACTAAATTACAATATTCGCTGGCTTTTATGTGTGAATTTTGAATTTTACAAATGGAAATCGAAGCTCTTTTTTAAATATGCATACCAGGCACAGAACAGTACCCATTGTATTGAATTCAATATCTTTAAAATTAAATTACTAAAATCTAAATTTTACTGAAATTTGTCAGGAGCTGAAAGATACGTTTTGCTGAATTCTGACATTTTTACCCCAATTACAGATTTTTTGGAACTGAGCATTACAAATTTTATTGAAGTGTGGATTTTTTTGTTGGGGGGGGGGCGGTTAAAAGTTTGAATGTAAATAGAACTGAAAAACACAAAATGTGTAGAAGTTTGTGTCTTGGTTTTTATAAAATATGCAAAATTTATTTCAAATTGAATTATAAGAACTGAGTGTGTTTGTATTTTTGCAGGAAAATCACATTTTAATCCTCTTGATCAAGACCTGTTGGGTTACAAGAATTGTTTAATACAAAAAAAATTCAATTTATTCAAATTTCTCAAGAACAGAAGGATTGGAGAAAAAGCAGAAGTTGATTGACAGCATGCTGATTGCAAAACTGAATCGGAAGTGGAAAGAATGGCCGTATGATTGAAAGCAAGCTTTTAAGTAGAATCATTTTTACCATTAATTAGAGTAAACATTTTGCATGACGATAATTTTTTTTCTTTTTCTAAGTTGAAAGAATGATCTCACGCAACACTGCCAAGCTTTGACTCCTTTTGCTTCGTTTGTTATTTTCTCTTCAAAACCCAGTTCCCTTCATTATTGATGATGGCTTTGCCTCTGTTTATTTGGCTGTGAAGTCGGTAAACATAAGTCTGTCATGACTGACAATTCTATTCGTCTCTCTTGGCTTCGCAGAGGGAGGCCCGTGGATCCGTCACCTTCAAGATTGTGCCCTCCTACCGCAGTGCCCCGCCCCCCTGCGAGGTAAGTCACGCCCATTCTTTCGTACAAGACACGCCCCCCCCGCATCTCGAATAGATATATAGACACTATCCTCAGGATTGGCATATCGCTGAAGTTATTCTCTCTCTCTCTCTCTCTCTCTCTCTCTCTCTCTCTCTCTCTCTCGTCTCGAATAGATACTATCCTCAGGATTGGCATATAGCTGAAGTTGTTATCTCTCTCTCTCTCTCTCTCTCTCTCTCTCTCTCTCTCTCTCTCTCTCTCTCTCATCTCGAATAGATACTATCCTCAGGATTGGCATATGGCTGAAGTTGTTATTTCTCTCTCTCTCTCTCTCTCTCTCTCTCTCTCTCTCTCTCTCTCTCTCTCTCTCTCTCTCTCTCTCTCATCTCGAATAGATACTATCCTCAGGATTGGCATATAGCTGAAGTTGTTATTTCTCTCTCTCTCTCTCTCTCTCTCTCTCTCTCTCTCTCTCTCTCTCTCTCTCTCTCTCTCTCTCTCTCTCCCCCCACCATCTCGAATAGATACTATCCTCAGGATTGGCATATAGCTGAAGTTATTATTTCTCTCTCTCTCTCTCATCTCGAATAGATACTATCCTCAGGATTGGCGTATAGCTGAAATTATTTCTCTCTCTCTCTCTCTCTCTCTCTCTCTCTCTCTCTCTCTCTCTCTCTCTCTCTCTCTCTCTCTCCACCATCTCGGATAGATACTATCCTCAATATTGGCATATAGCTGAAGTTGTTATTTCTCTCTCTCTCTCTCTCTCTCTCTCTCTCTCTCTCTCTCTCTCTCTCTCATCTCAAATAGATACTATCCTCAGGATTGGCATATAGCTGAAATTATCTCTCTCTCTCTCTCTCTCTCTCTCTCTCTCTCTCTCTCTCTCTCTCTCTCTCTCTCTCCATCTCGAATAGATACTATCCTCAGGATTGGCATATAGCTGAAGTTGTTATTTCTCTCTCTCTCTCTCTCTCTCTCTCTCTCTCTCTCTCTCTCTCTCTCTCTCTCTCTCTCTCTCATCTCAAATAGATACTATCCTCAGGATTGGCATATAGCTGAAATTATCTCTCTCTCTCTCTCTCTCTCTCTCTCTCTCTCTCTCTCTCTCTCTCTCTCTCTCTCTCTCTCTCTCTCTCATCTCATCTCAAATAGATACTATCCTCAGGATTGGCATATAGCTGAAATTATCTCTCTCTCTCTCTCTCTCTCTCTCTCTCTCTCTCTCTCTCTCTCTCTCTCTCTCTCTCTCTCTCTCTCTCTCTCTCTCTCCATCTCGAATACATACTATCCTCAGGATTGGCATATAGCTGAAGTTGTTATTTCTCTCTCTCTCTCTCTCTCTCTCTCTCTCTCTCTCTCTCTCTCTCTCTCTCTCTCTCTCTCTCTCTCTCTCTCTCTCATCTCAAATAGATACTATCCTCAGGATTGGCATATAGCTGAAATTATCTCTCTCTCTCTCTCTCTCTCTCTCTCTCTCTCTCTCTCTCTCTCTCTCTCTCTCTCTCTCTCTCTCTCTCAGATTTAAGAAATTTGAAGACATTTGTTTTTTTAATTCCAAAAGTGTAAGCCCATGGTTAAAAAAAAAAAAAAAAAAAAACATGCACACATCCCTCAAACCCATTTGTTCTTGCAAAAGTGTAACCCCAAGGATGAAACTCTCTCTCTCTCTCTCTCTCTCTCTCTCTCTCTCTCTCTCTCTCTCTCTCTCTCTCTCTCTCTCTCTCTCTCTCTCTCTCTCATTAGAAAATTGAAGAATTATATTTTGTAATTCTACAAATGTAAGCCCATGGATGGAAAAAAATTACACTTCTAACATACACATCCATTTGTTTTTGCAAAAGTGTAATTCCATGGGTGAAACTCTCTCTCTCTCTCTCTCTCTCTCTCTCTCTCTCTCTCTCTCTCTCTCTCTCTCTCTCTCTCTCTCTCTGGTGTGGGAACTATGTAATATTTTTGGATTCAGAAGGTGTAATGTAGTGGATGAAAAACATTCTCTCTCTCTCTCTCTCTCTCTCTCTCTCTCTCTCTCTCTCTCTCTCTCTCTCTCTCTCTGGTGTGGGAACTTTGTAATATTTTTGGATTCAGAGTACTCTGACACGGTGTACAAGACACCTCCCGCTAATTTTTGGTAATATAGTGCTTTGTGAAATGGTTTTAGTTAAGCCGTTAACTCTCGACTTGCATGGTGTTGCCAAGCATCGCCAAACTATGCATTCGAACGTCCTTTATCCCCAACAAGTCTCTCCCTTTCCCTTCCCCCTCCTCATCCCTCCCTCACCCACTTTCCTCGCCTCCCCATCTCCCCCCCCCTCTTGTCTAAGAGGGATAGCGGACGTTCGATTGCGTAAATTAGTCCTGCCTTTAAAAGTCAAGAGTAAACGCCTTAACTAACACCATTTGACAATGCACCATATTACCAAAAATTAGCGGGAGGTGTCTTGTATGCTGTGTCAAAGTACCATTTCGATCAAATAATTAGTTTGAAAGATATTTAAGAAAAACGATGACTCGCGATCCCTGAAGTGGAGAGTAAACTCATTATATAAGAGATAATATCGTATATTGCTTCCAGACGTTCGTATGGCGGACGTTAGGCTCCTCTTGTTTTCAAATGAATTCAGTTGATATTCCTTCGAGGCGAATGATAAGTGTTTTTATGACTAATTCTGATAGAAATTTTTAGATATTGATTGATGTTTTAATATCAGAATTTGTGATGTAAAAAAATTTTAGATATTGGTTGATTTAAAATCAGAATTTGCGACATAAAAAAATTTTAAATATTGATTGATTTAATATCACAGTTTGTGGTGTAAAAAAATGTCAAATATTGATTTGCGTTTTAATATCAGAATTTGTGATGTAGAAAATTTTGTAAATATTGATTGATTTAACTACAGAATTTGTGACGTAAAAAACTTCAGATACTGATTAATGTTTTAGTATCAGAATTTCTGATGCAAAAGTCGAGTTATTCGCAACACGCTACACTACAGTCATTGCTTTAGTTATGCAGAAGTGGATCGCCTTTCAATCATGGGCTTCCAAAGTTTAAAGTCTTCCTTCCTCAAAGAATTATCTGTGAAGATATAAACCAATTTCCTCTGCTGTAATCAAGTGTCGTTTATCCCGAGAAATTGGTGGATTAACCCCCCCCCCCCCACAACCTTATACTTCTCTTGACAGTGATGGAAGGTGGGAGTTCGGTGACATTCTTTGGATGGGTTACCGTGGTTTTCGTAGTCGGGTATTGATTGGTATGAGCAAGGCCAAGAGATTGAAACAAGGTCTACCCAGCTGGGTGGGGTCGCCTCCCACCTGGGGTAATTAATAGGCGATGACGTATCTTAGGGGTACCTGCTCGTTACGGCAATTCAGCTGCTGACGCAGTAAGGAGGTAGACGAAGCCCCGCCCACATGGGCGACTTTGGGGGGAATGAGCGGACCTTCTCTTTCTCTTGGCCTTGGAGTGTACAGTACGTCTCCCCTTCTCTCTGTCAAACATCGGTGGCTTTACCTTGCTTGAATTGTCTGTCACCTTTCATTTGAGTACACATTAGCCGGCCGAGCCCTGTCAGAGCCTACATTATGTGAGTCAGTGGCTTCATTAAAATAATCTGATGGAAAAAAATGTATTGCTTGGATGTCTTGTTTTGCTTTTACTGTGGCTAAGAAAACATGTTCCAAAACTCTTGGCAACAAGTTTATACCAATATGACGCCATTTCCCAAGCACACACCCTAATGAGTAAGTCCACTTACAGCCCTAGGAGAGCTGTTAATCAGCTCAGTGGTCTGGTAAACCTAAGGTATACTTAAGTCCACTTAAGAAGTACTTTCACCATATAATTTCATCTTGTTTTCAGATTTTCTCGCCTTCGCATCCTAAAGCCTAATAAAGGTACTCTTTACTAATTACTCAGAGTACATAACACCCGCGTGAAATTTGGGATCATCTCTCCGTAACTGAATTCACGGAACGTGCGTGAGATTTTGGGATCAGTGTAGCATTGCTTGTAAACAACATTGCTTGTAAACAACACTGCGTGTAAACAACATTTACAATGCAAAACTGGATACACGCAACTTCAACTGGAAGTTTTGAGATCATTGTAAATAAAATGCTCGAAATCTGGAATCACTTAAGCAACTCAGTGGTACATGTATAACACCTGAGTGAAATTTGGGAATACAACGTGGATAGTATTTGATACGTTAGAGCAGAGAGATGACAGCAAGACGGCTTGAATCATTTGAAAATATATATATTTGCTAAAAGTCAGCGTTGGGGTATTCGTAAAGAACAGGATTAAAACAGCTTTTTCTTGTTCTAGGAATATCTCGGCAGGTTCTGCTTCTTGCTTTGTATTGCACATTTATCATTGAAGTTATTCTCTCTCTCTCTCTCTCTCTCTCTCTCTCTCTCTCTCTCTGTGTGTGTGGTATGGGAACTTTGTAAATTTTTTTGGAATCAGAAAGTGTAATGCAATAGATGAAAAACTCTCTCTCTCTCTCTCTCTCTCTCTCTCTCTCTCTCTCTCTCTCTCTCTCTCTCTCTCTGTGTGGTATGGGAACTTTGTAATATTTTTGGAATCAGAAAGTGTAATGCAATAGATGAAAAACTTTCTCTCTCTCTCTCTCTCTCTCTCTCTCTCTCTCTCTCTCTCTCTCTCTCTCTCTCTCTCTCTCTCTCTCTCTGGTGTGGGAACTGTAATATTTTTGGATTTAGAAAGTGTAATGCAGTAGATGAAAAGCGTTCTCTCTCTCTCTCTCTCTCTCTCTCTCTCTCTCTCTCTCTCTCTCTCTCTCTCTCTCTCTCTCTCTCTCTCTCTGGTGCAGGAAGTTTGGAGACTTTTTTGGATTCCGATAGGGTGAGGCTTTGTTTTTCTCAAAGCTCTTGTGGTTTTCACAAAACTCCACTATGAAGTTCTCCCGCTGGTTGGGTTTTTGTTTTTTTTCCTCACTTATAGTCTTTAATTCTTCAAGAGTCAGTGTGTTGCTTCCTTCTTGGTTAAGCCATTTTCCCTTTCATTATTTTCTCCGGTCTGGGTTACGAAAGGGAATTACTGATTGCCCTTCCCACTTTGCTCTGATCAGAACATAAGAATTTCGGTAATAAGCCAAGAAGTAAAAGAAGTCGAACTCTCCTTGAGAATCGTTGCCACGAAAACAATGGTTTTCTGAGGTTATTCAGAGAAAAATCTTTGTTTTCCCGTTTGCTCGGATATCCAAAACATATTCATATATATGATCGCGAGGCAGACCAGTGCCGCCAACAGAGAACTTCCGTAATATTCTTTTTCCTTATACAGAGACGGACACCCTGGATATTCCGCCGAAAACCTGTTGCGTCTCTTGTTTAACCAAAGAGGGAATGAGTCACTTGATGGGCAACTGGGCAACTCGGGTGGCTGGGACCGGGATGCATTTTCCCGAGATTTAACCGAGTACCGTAGGGACCTTTCCCTGAAAAATAGCGGGACGCCATATCCTAAAAACTAACCATAGAATTTTCTTGAAAATAATCTCGGCATGTTTCCCACATCCAAATTACGCTGTTCATCCAAAGTAACCCAACCTAATCTAGGGGCCTGGCAAAAAAAACGGGTCTGGTGCAATACTAGCGACCGGGATAAGAAAATGCGTTGGTCTTCCGACCTCATTCGTAAAGACTTCCTGAGAACTGGAACCTTATACTTTTGGTGCCACTCCTTCCAGGATGGAAAAGGCGTAAGGTGTTGATGCTTAAAATGTGTCATGTGTCTGCTTGCTTTTGCTACTGCCATTAGACTTTGAGCTGGGATGTAATTTCTTGTATTTTTGTACAAGTGTCTTCGCATGTATACCTTATGTGCAAGTGATTCCTGTATAATTTGTTTGAAGTAGAGATTCTTATACAAATTTGTGTGTGTATATATATATATATATATATATATATATATATATATATATATATATATATATATATATATATATATATATATATATATATATATATATATATATATATATATATATATATATATATATATATATATATATATATACGATAGGTGATGATGGGCCTTCATAGGGACCATCTTCCTTCCTCTGTAGAACACACAAGAGCAGAATTTTAAAAAGAGACAATCCAACGTTGTATAGCAATGATGAAAAACAATATAATTAACATCCCAATCCTCACAGCTGAAAAAAAAAAAACATAAAACATTCCCGTAAGTTTGTTTACATTTTTAAGGAGCCTGTAGTCTAACAAATACAGGTTTTTAGGAAATGTAGATAATCTGTGATTGTTTTTGTTCTTGAGCTGTGAAGACTGATGGCAATCCTATTGTTTTCTTTATTGTTATAAACCTTTTGTAGCTCTGTATTTCAAATTTTGGCAATGTGCGTGTTCCGAATAGAAGATTCCACTGGTCTCTAGAAGGCTGAATATATCATTTTTCGTATATACAAATTTTTTTTTCCAACACTAGACGTTTTCCCTGAGAGGGACTGGCTCCAGAAAAGAAAGCGGACCTTTCCTAGATAGTGACCCCTAAATGTTTAACCCGGTATGTATCCACCTTGCGGCGTGTTTAGTACAAGCCCGTTGGGGATGACCGTAAAAACATAAACAAAAGACTGTAAATATCTTGAAGAAATGACCCCCAAGAAATATGAGTCCTAGATAACGGCCCCCAAAAACCCTTGGGGGGTCACTATCTAGGAAAGATCCCAAGAAATATTAGTCCTAGATAAAGACCCCCGAAAACCCTTGATTGTCACTATCTAGGAAAGATCCCAAGAAATATGAGTCCTAGATAACGACCCCCAAAAACCCTTGGGGGGTCACTATCTAGGAAAGATCCCAAGAAATATTAGTCCTAGATAAAGACCCCCGAAAACCCTTGATTGTCACTATCTAGGAAAGATCCCAAGAAATATGAGTCCTAGATAACGACCCCCGAAAACCCTTTGGGGTCACTATCTAGGAAAGATCCCAAGAAATATGAGTCCTAGATAACGACCCCCGAAAACCCTTGGGGGTCACTATCTATGAAAGATCCAAGAAAACAACAGGACAGTCACTGCCACAGTCATGCTGTAATTGCTGAACTGTGGATGAATCTCCTGTTCAGTCAGCCTCACAAAATGGAGTCTGCACACCAACAAATAGGGCTCATCATCAAGGCTCGAATTTATTCAACACTGTGCCAATCACCTCTTTCTCTCATTCACTATACTTCCATGTTATCAGTCCCCTTCTTTTCCCAGTTCCTCATTTACGCCATCTGTCCAATCCTGTCTAAGGCATCCTCTCAATCGCCCCCCACCCCACCCCCCCGACAACACTTCCGAATTATTGCTACTTTATTGTCCTCCGTTCTTTCCACATGACCAAAGCATCTCAGAGCACTTACAGATCTATCCTTTTACCTACACTCACTTTTTACTGAGTCTACAAATAGATCTGTCCTTTCACCTACACTCACTTTTTACTAAGTCTACAAATAGATCTGTCCTTTCACCTACACTCACTTTTTACTAAGTCTACAAATAGATCTGTCCTTTCGCCTACACTCACTTTTTACTAAGTCTACAAATAGATCTGTCCTTTCGCCTACACTCACTTTTTACTAAGTCTACAAATAGATCTGTCCTTTCGCCTACACTCACTTTTTACTAAGTCTACAAATAGATCTGTCCTTTCGCCTACACTCACTTTTTACTAAGTCTACAAATAGATCTGTCCTTTCGCCTACACTCACTTTTACTAAGTCTACAAATAGATCTGTCCTTTCACCTACACTCACTTTTTTACTAAGTCTACAAATAGATCTGTCCTTTCACCTACACTCACTTTTACTAAGTCTACAAATAGATCTGTCCTTTCGCCTACACTCACTTTTTACTAAGTCTACAAATAGATCTGTCCTTTCGCCTACACTCACTTTTTACTAAGTCTACAAATAGATCTGTCCTTTCACCTACACTCACTTTTTACTAAGTCTACAAATAGATCTGTCCTTTCGCCTACACTCACTTTTTTACTAAGTCTACAAATAGATCTGTCCTTTCACCTACACTCACTTTTTACTAAGTCTACAAATAGATCTGTCCTTTCGCCTACACTCACTTTTTACTAAGTCTACAAATAGATCTGTCCTTTCGCCTACACTCACTTTTTACTAAGTCTACAAATTTCCACATTTATCACCCAGACATTTCACTCGAGCAACCTTTACCTTTTCTCTTTCATTCTTGTTCCAACCTTGGGTGCTAAAGAAAAATCAGGTCTCTTTTTTTTTTTTAGTTTTCTGTAAAAGAAGACTATTGTGACGGCTTTGTCTGTCCGTCCGCAATTTATTCTGTCCGCACTTTTTCTGTCCGCCCTCAGATCTCAAGACCTAACCAGGCTAGAGGGCTGCAAATTGGAATGTTGATCATCCACCCTCCAATCATCAGATATACCAAATTGCAGCCCTCTAGCCTCAGTAGTTTTGATTTTATTTAAGGTTAAAGTTAGTCATGATCGTGCTTCTGACAACGATACAGGATAGACCACCACAGGGCCGCGGCTCATACAGCATTATACCGAGACCGCCGAAAGACAGATCTGTTTTCGGTGGCCTTGATTATACGCTGTAGCGTCTGTACAGAAAACTCGATTGCACCGAAGGAACTTCGGCGCATTTTATGCTTAGTTTGATCAGTGTTCGAGTTGTCATTCTCAAAGACTAATTAATGATCAGCGTGACTAATTAGCGTAAAAACGTGATATCTACAATTTATCAGTGAATTTTGATTTTGCAGAAACTCGTCATTAACGCTTCTGAAAAGAAGTGAAAATGATTTCTCCATTTTTTTGCCTAATGCTTACGTCCAGTGTTGATCAGAAGTTACAGTTGCAGTGAGTCAACTTAACTGGACTTTGAGTATTAGCCTCAGGCCAGAAAGATATATATGTATGTATATGTATATATATATATATATATATATATATATATATATATATATATATATATATATATATATATATATATAATATAACGAGCCCATTAAAACGCCAAACTGTAGAAAGCTAATGCTACATTTTGGTGTTTTTATGGGCTTTTTTTTATTGGATGGAATTCTGTTTTAACAGAAAATATTTCAGCCATATATATATATATATATATATATATATATATATATATATATATATATATATATATATATGTCTGTGTGAGTTTTCCAAAGGAATAAAATGAGCCCTAATAATGTAGGGGACGGCGATGCATGGAACCAGAAAATAAAACTCGTATGTTTTAGGAAAACTTTTCCTGTTCATTGTAGGACTTTTCTCTCTCCTATTGTTTCTATGGGAAGCGGCAGTGGAGTTTGTGACCTCAACAATGGGGTCCTTCCATAATTCGCTTTTGCTTGTTTCAACAACTGCTTCCGTCGTCATTACCCTTGAAACCAGTGCACCTGTTTCCGTTTCAAGTCGAGTCTCTCTCTCTCTCTCTCTCTCTCTCTCTCTCTCTCTCTCTCTCTCTCTCTCTCTCTCTCTCTCTCTCTCTCCAGTGTTTAACTCCCTTCTCAGTTCCTCATTGGACGGGTAGTTACCGTTCTCAGCTAGCACTCTGCTGGCCCCGCGTTCGATTCTCCGACCGGCCGATGAAGAATTAGAGGAATTTATTTCTGGTGATAGAAATTCATTTCTCGCTATATATGTGGTTCGGATTACACAATAAGCTGTAGGTCCCGTTGCCAGGTAACCAATTGGTTGTTAGCCACGTAAAATAAATCTAATCCTTCGGGCCAGCCCTCTCTAGGCGAGCTGTTAATCAGCTCAGTGGTCTGGTTAAACTAAGGTATACTTAACTCTCTCTCTCTCTCTCTCTCTCTCTCTCTCTCTCTCTCTCTCTCTCTCTCTCTCTCCAGTGTTCAACTCTCGAAGAGAACGAGGAGTAACAGATGGCCTCGATCCTTTTTAAAATCCAGTGTGTCCTTGTTGGACTTTAGCCATGAGTTTGGCTGTTAGTTTAATGTCGTGGGTCGCAGCTAGGCTGGGGGGAGGACCTGTGAGAAAAACGCTAGACCTGGGTGTCCATTTGCCTGTCAAAATGTACACCAAAAAACGGGGGGCCTCGACGAGGCGATCCTCGCCCCTAGGGGATACAACCATTTCTAGTATATTCTCTGTATGTTGTTGGGAAAAGAGTCCACACGCGACTGTAATGACTGCTTGAATTCTCGGTTACCCCTGTATCTTGAGGAACAGATTTTCCATCTTATAGGGTAGATTCACTTTTGGGAAGCCTCTTGCCCACTCTTCTTGACAGTGAAACCTGCTGCCGCCTCGTCACGAACCCCTTTCGTCTTTTCCAACTCAATGTCTTTGTAAATGAGTAATGCTGGGTACCTTTTCGGCTGTTCCTTGTACACACACACACACACACACACATATATATATATATATGTGTGTGTGTTTGTATGTATGTATGTATGTATGTATGCATGTATGTGTGCCTCTCTCACGGTGTGTTTTATGCTACTCATGTTGTCAAAGTAAGGACTGCATTTATTATTGCAAATTTAATATGCAGGCGATAACAAAACACATTTACTGAAATGTCAGTGCCTAATATAAAGCATCAATACTGACTAAAAAATTTTCATACTCTGTTAATTCTTGATGTTTCATCAAGATACAGTCTTATTTAACTGATACTTTATGAAGGGAGAAGGGTTGCTGTCTTATTGACAAATTTCTGTGCAGCGATTAATGAAACAGTGCACCTCATGCGGTGCGCTGTAGGCATTACTTAAGGTTCTTTGCGGCGTGCCTTCCTTAGGCCCCGAGCTGCAACCCCCTTTCGTTCCTTTTACTGTACCTCCTTTCATATTCTCTTTCTTCCATCTTACTTTCCACCCTCTCCTAACAATTCTTGGTGCAACTGCTTTGAGGTTTTCCTCCTTTTACACCTTTCAAACCCTCTACTGTCAATTTCCGTTTCAGCGCTGGATGACCTCATAGGTCCCAGTGCTTGGCCTTTCAAGTGCCGTTGTTTATATGCATAGCATACATACATGAATATGTATACATATACGCATTGACTGACTCCACTTCCATACTCAGTTGGTATGTAGATTCACGTAAACACTGAACTTGATTGCACGTTCAGTTTTACGTAAAATCGTACACTGGTATTGAGAGTGTTTCCATTCCCGATTTTTTCATATGAATACATTTTCACACACGGGACGTAGTTAAATTATATATGCAATATTTGAATGTGAGCGTGTAGATGCTTTGTGCATACGCTGTACGCCCGTTTGCGTTCACACGTTTTATTTTTTTTTTTTTTTAATCGCTGTGTTTTATACAGACGAAAGTGGAACAGGCACTTATAATGTCGTGAGAATTCCTTTTTCTCAGCTGTATCTGTACTCTGTTATTTTTTGTAAATTTCCCCCATTGTTTTCAACTCATGGATAAAATATTCAACATGGAGTAATTCGTGGGTGTCACGAAGTGCAGTTCTCTCTCTCTCTCTCTCTCTCTCTCTCTCTCTCTCTCTCTCTCTCTCTCTCTCTCTCTCTCTCTCTCTCAAGATGAAGATGGAGTATTACGTGGGTGTTACGAAGTGTAATTTCTCTCTCTCTCTCTCTCTCTCTCTCTCTCTCTCTCTCTCTCTCTCTCTCTCTCTCTCTCTCTCAAGATAAAGATGGAGTACTACGTAGGTTTTACAAAGTGCTCTCTCTCTCTCTCTCTCTCTCTCTCTCTCTCAAGATGAAGATGGAGTATTACGTGGGTGTTACAGTGTAATTTCTCTCTCTCTCTCTCTCTCTCTCTCTCTCTCTCTCTCTCTCTCTCTCTCTCTCTCTCTCTCTCTCTCAAGATAAAGATGGAGTACTACGTAGGTTTTACAGTGTAATCTCTCTCTCTCTCTCTCTCTCTCTCTCTCTCTCTCTCTCTCTCTCTCTCTCAAGATAAAGATGGAGTACTACGTAGGTTTTACGAAGTGTAATCTCTCTCTCTCTCTCTCTCTCTCTCTCTCTCTCTCTCTCTCTCTCTCTCTCTCTCATTAGTGGAGTAAAGATCAGTTAGAACGGCGCTGGAATCTTCCCCACATTTACCACGGAAAGGTCACCGGCCGTTGCTGTCAATAATTGAAAAGATAAGCGCTTTGAAATTGGAAGCCTCTACGTGTGTGTGAGAGAGAGAGAGAGAGAGAGAGAGAGAGAGAGAGAGAGAGAGAGAGAGAGAGAGAGAGAGAGAGGGCGTGCCGACATTCTGAATTCAGTTTAATAGGTATTCATTTACGTCTTTTCTGGAAAAAGCCGTTTGTGTTGACTGATGTCTGTGAAGCTGTGGCCGAAATACGCACTATCTTATGAAGCTGCGGCTCAAATACGCACAGTCTATGATGCTGTGGCCGAAACAGTACTTAGAGAGGGGACTAAAAATATGACGTTGTTGATGAAAATGATGAAAGCTGGTTATGAAAGCCGAGTCCATGAGAAGGGACGTTGGTGATGAAAGTGATGAAAGCTGGTTATGAAAGTCAGGGACGTTGGTGATGAAAGTGACGAAAGCTGTTTCCTTGAGAAGGATGTTTCTGGTGATGTACTGAGATCAGAGTGAGAGTTTTTGTATGCCAAGATTTGAACGTCAGAGGTTCTCAGGTTTCAAGAGGTTGGAAGAGTCTGCTACAGGGATTTTGGTTATGGTTGGAAGATTTGTTCCTCTCTCTCTCTCTCTCTCTCTCTCTCTCTCTCTCTCTCTCTAGTAAATTTTAATACGTAGATGCAGACACACTACAAACAATACAATTTATATTCATTATATATATTATAATATATATATATATATATATATATATATATATATATATATATATATATATATATATATATATATATATATATATATATATACTTATATATAATATTTATATAGCTGGACCTGATGCCAGCCAACGAGCTTTCTGTCTTTTATAAAATTAACAAAATAAAATTACTAATACTAATTACTGCAATTCTCTCTCTCTCTCTCTCTCTCTCTCTCTCTCTCTCTCTCTCTCTCTCTCTCTCTCTCTCTCTCTCTCTCATATCGAGATCTTACAGTAATGAAAGCGGAGGTCAGTTCATCTGGTCCGTAATTAAATACAATTTCTGAACAATTGGAGGAACGCCATAAATTCCACCCGATGATTTATTTCCCTCGTGACGCCGGCAGCAGCTCGGGAATGATATTCCTTCATTCTTCATTAACGGACTATGAAAAATGCATAATTGCCTCGAGGGTCTTAACTGTACTGAAGAGCGCCGAATTCATATTTTATGACCCCCACCGATATGATGTGTTTGTTTTAGATGGCGATGAATGCATTTTTTTTTATTATTATTTTTTCGCGATTTATTTCCTCTGTTGGAAGTGACCTCTTCCTGCGGGAACTGATTCCTTTTTTTTTTTTTTCCACTCGAACAGGAATAGCACATTCCCTTTCTTTCATTGGCCTTATTCGGGAATATGTTCATTTCCATGACTTTTTTTTTTGCAGGAGTTCATTTCATTCTTAGTTCTCCGTAAAAGAAGACTACTTGGATGGCTATTTGTCCTAGTTTTCTGTAAAAGAAAACTGCTATATTTGTCTTAGTTTCTGTAAAAGACAACTGTTGAGATGGCTATTTGTCCTAGTTTTCTGTAAAAGAAGACTGCTTAGATGGCTATTTGTCCTAGTTTTCTGTAAAAGAAGACTGCTTAGATGGCTATTTGTCCTAGTTTTCTGTAAAAGAAGACTGCTTAGATGGCTATTTGTCCTAGTTTTCTGAAAAAGAAGACTTCTTAGATGGCTATTTGTCCTAGTTTTCTGAAAAAGAAGACTTCTTAGATGTCTACTTGTCCTAGTTTTTGAAAAAGAAGACTGCTTAGATGGCTACTTGTCCTAGTTTTCTGAAAAAGAAGACTGCTTAGATGGCTACTTGTCCTAGTTTTCTGAAAAAGAAGACTTCTTAGATGGCTATTTGTCCTAGTTTTCTGAAAAAGAAGACTACTTGGATGGCTATTTGTCCTAGTTTTCTGTAAAAGAAGACTGCTTAGATGGCTGCTTGTCCTAGTTTTCTGTAAAAGAAGACTTCTTAGATGGCTATTTGTCCTAGTTTTCTGTAAAAGAAGACTGCTTAGATGGCTACTTGTCCTAGTTTTCTGTAAAAGAAGACTTCTTAGATGGCTATTTGTCCTAGTTTTCTGAAAAAGAAGACTTCTTAGATGGCTATTTGTCCTAGTTTTCTGAAAAAGAAGACTTCTTAGATGGCTACTTGTCCTAGTTTTCTGAAAAAGAAGACTGCTTAGATGGCTACTTGTCCTAGTTTTCTGAAAAAGAAGACTGCTTAGATGGCTACTTGTCCTAGTTTTCTGAAAAAGAAAACTGCTTAGATGGCTATATGTCCTAGTTTTCTGTAAACGAAGACTGCTTAGATGGCTATTTGTCCTAGTTTTCTGTGAAAAGAAGACTACTTAGATGGCTATTTGTCTGTCCGTACTGACTTTGTCTGTCCACCCTCAGATCTCAAAACCTACTGGGGCTAGGGGGCTGCAAATTGGTATGTTGATCATCCACCCTCCAGTCATCAAACATACCAAATTGCAGCCCTCTAGCCTCAGTAGTTTTTATTTTATTTAAGGTTAAATGTAGCCATGATCGTGCGTCTGGCTATAGGTGCCAACAACACAGGCCACAACCGTTTCGTGGCTGAGAGTTTCATACAGCATTATACACTGTACAGAAAACTTCGGCGCATTTTTTACTTGTTTTCCTTTGATGTTGGTCAGAAAAATATAGATTTAATTTGTTTCTTCCGCTCATCTTGGGCTGGAATTTATTTCGCTTGGTCCAATGAACGCATGTCATGGATAGCGTTCTAGCGTGTCTCCTTTTTATATTTATCGATATTAGGTCTGTGGCTTGGATGGTTTACTGTTCAGCCTTCTACGAAACTGGCGTCTTTCCAGTTTAGATGGAAATGAGGAGTGTGTTCCGGGAAATGGAACTGTTACTTAGAAAATATAAAAGTAATGCTCTTCGTCTGTCAACAATGTGTAAGAGGTAGCCTCATTCATTTATATTATATATATATATATATATATATATATATATATATATATATATATATATATATATATATATATATATATACATATACATATATATATATGTATAAATATACTGTATGTATATATTGTTGAGATAGGTCTGTGAAGTATATAGTTGAGTTCTGAATATTGTTCAATATCTTGAAAAAAGTTTTTTGTGCAATTCTGTTACTTTTATCTAGGCATTATAGTATTTCTCTCTCTCTCTCTCTCTCTCTCTCTCTCTCTCTCTCTCTCTCTCTCTCTCTCTCTCTCTCTGGAAGAAGAATCCTCCTCCTATATCCCTATTGGCTCCCAAGTGTTTTTGAAGTTGGGGATGCAGGTCGTGAGAGGAAAAGAGAGAGGAGGAGGAGGAGGAGGAGGAGGAGGAGGAGAGACGAAGTCCACATAGAGAATGGAAGAAGCTTTAATTAAAATTCCTTCAGACAATTTTGAAGCTCTGGAAATATCTCGCCGGGAATTCATCTCATCCGAGAGATCGAAAAGGATTACTGACTTCCTTTCTTCTGCTTCTTCTTCTTCTTCTTCTTCTTCTTCTTCTTCTTCTTCTTCTTCTAAGATCGCTGCTTTCTTTTTTTTTTTTTTTTAGTTTTTTGTAAAAGAAAACTATTGTGCCGGCTTTGTCTGTCCGTCCGCGCTTTATTCCGTCCGCACTTTTTCTGTCCGCCCTCAGATCTTAAAAACTTAGAGGGCTGCAAAATGGTATGTTGATCATCCAGCCTCCAATTATCAAACATACCAAATTGCAGCCTTCTAACCGCAGTAGTTTTTATTTCATTTAAGGTTAAAGTTAGCCATAATCGTGCTTCTGGCAACGATATGGGAGCCCCCCAACACCGGGCCGTGGTTAAAGTTTCACAGGCCGCGGCTCATACAGCATTATACCGAGACCACCGAAAGATTGATCTATTTTCGGTGGCCTTGATTATAACGCTGTAGCGGCTGTACAGAAAACTCGATTGCGCCGGAGAAACTTCGGCGCATTTTTTTTCTTGTTTTTTTCATACTTGGTCTCGTATTTGTAGTAATCTGTTCATTAAAACAATGACGCTCTCTCTCTCTCTCTCTCTCTCTCTCTCTCTCTCTCTCTCTCTCTCTCTCTCTCTCTCTCTCTCAGATTCTAAGTTTCGCTTTATAGTAGCAACCTGTCTATTAAAGCAATCTCTCTCTCTCTCTTTCTCTCTCTCTCTCTCTCTCTCTCTCTCTCTCTCTCTCTCTCTCTCTCTTTTTTATACTAGCAACCGGTCCAATAAAGCAATCTCTCTCTCTCTCTCTCTCTCTCTCTCTCTCTCTCTCTCTCTCTCTCTCTCTCTCATTATACTAGCAACAGGTCTAATAAAGCAGTCTCTCTCTCTCTCTCTCTCTCTCTCTCTCTCTCTCTCTCTCTCTCTCTCTCACATTATACTAGCAACCGATCTAGTAAAGCAATCTCTCTCTCTCTCTCTCTCTCTCTCTCTCTCTCTCTCTCTCTCTCTCTCTCTCTCTCTCTCTCTCTCGATAATGATAGCCTCCTAACATGTCAAAGCTGTCGATTGTTCTATTTAGGCACAAAATTCCAGGCTGCGACGTCAATACGAACTGAATTTTTAGAATCCGTTCGTGACCTTGACTCGCATAGTTTGTCTGCGATAAGATTTCCGCTTTCGGCCTGAAATTTCTCTCCTGAAATTTGCAAGAAAGCATTTTGTTTTCTGTGAAAGAAAACTATTGTGCCGGCTTTGCTTAGTACTAGCCCCCTGGGGGATCAAATGCCCTAAGAGCATTTGATCCTCCAAGGGGCTAGTACTAAACACGGCGAAACAGTGTAGATGAATCAGTTTCGCCGCGTTTAGTACCAGCCCTCGGGATCAAATGTTCGTAAGCGGTTGGAAGCGATTCTTAAAGTCGCATTCACCCATTTCCAGCATAAAATAGAGAAAACGTCTAAAAATATAAATAAATAAAATCCGTATTTCCTAACTCGTTTACATTTGTAACAACCCAGGAGAAAAAAAAATTACTGCGAGAACTTTGCGGAATTAAGGAGATAAGATTACAAACAGGTACGGTACGAGAAGTAACGATGTCGAGGGGCCATATAATGCTTCATTTACAACCCCCCCACCCCCACCCCACCCCTAAAATCTCCGCACTCGGTGGCCGGTCTTGGGTCAGTTACTCTTAATTTCAAGAAACCAAAACCTTTTGTTCATAGTCAGTGGCTCATTGATTTTCGCTCGTGAAGTCAAATCAGCTCTGTGGTGTGGTAAAACTAAGGCATACTTAACTTTAGCTTAAGTCAAATGACTGAAGTGAAGTCAAATGACCACGGTGAAGGCAGATGAATGCAGTGAAGTCAGACTGCAGTGAAGTTAAATGACTGCAGCGAAGTCATATGAGTTCAGTGAAGTCAAATATGACAGCAGTGAAGTCAAATATGACTGCAGTGAAGACCAACGACCACAGTGAAGTCAAGTATGACCACAGTGAAGTCAAATATGACTGCAGTGAAGTCCAATGACCACAGTGAAGTCAAATATGACTGCAGTGAAGTCCAATGACCACAGTGAAGTCAAATATGACTGCACTGAAGTCAAATGACCGCAATGAAGTCAAATGACTGCATTAAAGTCAAATGACTGTATTGAAGTCACATGACTGCATTGAAGCCAAATGAATGTAGTGAAGTCAGATGACCACAGTGAAGTCAAATGACGGCAGTGAAGTCAAATATGACCTCGATGAAGTCAAGTGACGGCAGTGAAGTCAAATGACTGTACATCTACCCCAAATTCCGAATGGATTGTGAGGCCGAAATAGCCCGCTTAATATTTTGCTTGAAATCAGAATGTTGCAGTGGCAAAGTTAATATTACACTTTGTATTTTAGCTATTAATATTTCCTCGTTCTCCGTTTTTGTTTTCAGTTTTTCATCAAACTTGATTTTACTAATAAATGTATCATTTTTTTGTTATCATTTTATCTTGCTCCGTCACATCTTGGTTCCAGTGTCCGTTTGAGAGCAGTCACGAGCAATGCAAAATCGGATAGTTACAATATTTCAAGTTCCCTTTTTAGTTTTTTGTAAAAGAAAACTATTGTGCCGGCTTTGTCTGTCCGTCCGCAATTTTTCTGTCCGCCCCCAGATCTTAATAACCACTGAGACTAAAGGGCTGCAAATTGGTATGTTGATCATCCACCCTCCAATCATCAAACATACCAAATCGCAACCCTCTAGCCTCAGTAGTTTTGATTTTATTTAAGGTTAAAGTTAGCCATAATCGTGCGTCTGGCAACGATATAGGACAGGCCACCACCGGGCCGTGGTTAAAGTGACCTTGAATATATGCTGTAGCGGCTGTACAGAAAACTCAAGAGTGAGCCCAGATAGTTTCCTGCCGGGACGCAAATTCCTGAGATGTATGCTAGTATTGCACTAGCCCCGTATTTTTTTTTTTCTATTTGCCATGCCCCTAGGATAGATTAAATTAGAATGGGGATTTTGTTGTTATTTGGGTGTGGGAAACATAATGAGATTATTTTCAAGAAAATCCTATGGTTAGTTTTCAAGATATGGCGTCCCGCTTTTTCCAGGGAAAGGTCCCTACGGCACTCGGCCACACCTCGGCAAAATACTTCCGGGACAGATTCGGATTCCTCTTGCGCCATCTTAGCGCGCTCACAACTGCGCCCTATTTTTCGGGAGGCGGTCCTGGAAGGTTCCAGACCATCCATAAAGCACATTACGCACCGGGGTTATTGTCAGTCGGGGTGGTTACTCCCTCGCGATGCCCTTTCTGCCGACAGTATTCCTCGCAGCTGATTCACGCATCCTCAGGAGGTGCCTTTTAAAGGACCATCAGAAAGCCCTTTTGGGCACAGCTATCTGGCTCGAGGTTCCGACCTTCACGGGCTCTTTATTATCAAGCTGGAGATCTTAGGATCGCCTCAGTGTTGGTGCGTTCGTTTGTGTATTTTGATATCCTTCGGCAAAGCGATTTGAATTGCCAAAGAGTCCTTTTAATGTAGGAGGAACCGTTGATGTTGAGTGAGCTATCCCTAGGCCAGCACGGGACCTTGCTCCTGGAGCAGCGTATAATTAGAATATAAAATAAAGGTATTTTATTTCTTGTATTTTTCTCGTATTTTATTCTAATTAGATTAATATTTGTCCAGAAACTAATGTTACTGGGTAACTCATCCTCTTCCAAAGTAAAAGTAAAAGTCATAAGAATTTATTTTCAACTTATCTCACAGTTCTCTTGACATTTAGACAGCGCAGTCGTTAAGACATGGTCTGAACGTCAGACATTTAGACAGCGGAGTCGTTAAGACATGGTCTGAACGTCAGACTATTTAGACAGCGGAGTCGTTAAGACATGGTCTGAACGTCAGACATTTAGACAGCGGAGTCGTTAAGACATGGTCTGAACGTCAGACATTTAGACAGCGGAGTCGTTAAGACATAGTCTGAACGTCAGACATTTAGACAGCGGAGTCGTTAAGACATAGTCTGAACGTCAGACATGTAGAGACAGCGCAGTCGTTAAGACATGGTCTGAACGTCAGACATTTAGACAGCGGAGTCGTTAAGACATAGTCTGAACGTCAGACATTTAGACAGCGGAGTCGTTAAGACATAGTCTGAACGTCAGACATGTAGAGACAGCGGAGTCGTTAAGACATGGTCTGAACGTCAGACATTTAGACAGCGGAGTCGTTAAGACATAGTCTGAACGTCAGACATTTAGACAGCGGAGTCGTTAAGACATAGTCTGAACGTCAGACATGTAGAGACAGCGCAGTCGTTAAGACATGGTCCAGACATTTCGACAGAGCAATCAGTTAAGACGTGGTCTGAACGTCAGACATTTAGACAGCGCAGTCGTTAAGATATGGTCTGAACGTCAGACATGTAGACAGCGCAGGCGTTAAGGCATGGTCTGAACGTCAGACATTTAGACAGCTCGTTCGTTAAGACATGGTCTGAACGTCAGACATTTAGACAGCGGAGTCGTTAAGACATGGTCTGAACGTCAGACGTGTAGACAGCATCCTACTGAAACACCTGTCTTTCAGCCGCTGACAGGCGATGAGATGTGACATTTCAGTCAGGAGCGGCATTTATCGATTAGCTTGCAGTTACCGAAAAGTCACAGAGACGAGGTTTTTCAGAACCAGAGACCACCCCCCCCCCCCCTTGTCTGTCAGCCACCGGCAGACACTGAGACAGCGTCTTACCTTCACTAGTAGACAGGTCGTCGCGATCTGTCAGTCACTGGCAAGCAGTCTTTTCACAGTCATCGGAAGGCATTAATAAGACTAGGTCAATAATAATAATAAACAGCCGTATGCATACAATCAATTCATTTCACCATACGCCTTTTCCCCTTAGAGCGGGTGTCTCCAGAAAGTGCTACCCTAAGAGTTACTAGCAAGTGCTTCTGGGGTGAGGTTGCTAGCTCCACTCCCTCCCCCTCCCTTTGTTCAAGGGGCTTATGCGCCTTGCCGATAGCGTTTGACATTTCCTGGTGGTTACCTATCCAAGTAGCGTTAGAACACCATATTCTTTGGAAGCTTGAATTTCAAGTCAGTGGCCCCTTTGGTGGGCTTGTTCCGTATGAATAGGGTTCATCCTCTGAATAATCATAATAATAATAATAACCAGCGTTACTCAGTGGTGTAACTATCGTGTTACAAGCCGTTATTCGAACCTTGAATCTCTCTCCGTTCGTTATCTCTTCTGAACACAGAGCTACAGGAAGCAGAGAAATATTTTGACACGGATTTCACCCACAGGAGTTTACGACTAGTTCTAAAAGTGTGTCAGTTTTAATTGCGGTGACATGATGACACTAATCGGGTCCTTTTTTATGCTCATAAGCATAATGGCGATGATTTCATGGTATTCAACTGTTTTTAAGTATCACTTTCTTTTAGTAAAATGGAAAGGTAATTCAGTAGCAATTCTGCCCTAAAATGGAAGACTGCAGTATCTGCAAAAACACAAAACTGAGAAAATGCTAGATACTGTAGTTTTCCTCTGCTTACTACTGATTTTGCAGATACTGCAAATGGGACCCCCCTAAATAAGGCACTGAAGAATCATTCTGAAGCTGCAGTAACTTGTGTATTAGTGTTTCACGAGCCAATAGGTGGCATATCGCAAGTTCGACAATTTTGCTGACACTGCAGTTTTCTGTTCTTAACAGGTTTATGAAGTTCGTTTCTTGCTTTGATATACGGTAGTATTTTTTTAATTACATGACTATTGAACGCTTATTTCAACAAGCAATGGTATTAACCCCGTCGAAAATGACATAGCCGAGTCAGAGTAATGAGAATGGCCTTATTTGTAGGCTTGTTGACTTATTCACACTCTTGCGTAAGCTCTTCCTGACGAATGCTTGAAAGCACGCTCGTAGCTGTTCAGAAGAATTTCAACCTGCTTGAAAGGCGCAACAACATACCTTAGAAACCAGAAAACTATTTGAAAGGGGCAACAACATACCTTAGAAATCAGAAAACTGTGCTTGAAAGGTGCCTCAACATAGAAATCAGAAAACTGTGTTTGAAAGGCGCAGCAACGTGCCTTAGAAACCAGAAAACTGTTTGAAAGGCGCAACAACATACCTTAGAAATGAGAAAACTGTGTTTGAAAGGCGCAACAACATACCTTAGAAATCATAAAACTTTGTTTGAAAGGCGCAACAACGTGCCTTAGAAACCAGAAACTGTGCTTGAAAGGCGCAACAACATAGAAATCAGAAAACTATGTTTGAAAGGCGCAACAACATACCTTAGAAATCATAAAACTTTGTTTGAAAGGCGCAACAACGTGCCTTAGGAACCATAAAACTGTTTGAAAGGCGCAACAACATACCTTAGAAATCAGAAAACTGTGTTTGAAAGGCGCAACAACATACCTTAGAAATCAGAAAACTGTGCTTGATACAGAAGCACGTGTATGTATGTACGTATGTATATGCATTTTCATTTACTCAAACGTGTTTTTTTTTTTATATATTCACAAATATGAAGCCGCAAATATGTAATATCGTATTCACTATACCTTCGGAATAACGTACACCCAAGGAGAATTATAATTAATGAGTGCTAAGCCGGCCAGGAATCGTATCCTGATCTCTATTGATAGCCGGGTGGTCCAAGTCACTGTACACCTTCGTTTCTAAACCAGGCCACGGTTCGAATTCCGGCCGGCGCAGAAGTATTTATCGATAGTAATTCTCCTTCGTTGAACGTTATTCCCACTAAGAAACAATTGTTAGGAGAGGGTGGAAAGTAAGATGGAAGAAAGAGAATATGAATGGAAGTACAGTCAAAGGAACGAAAGAGGTTGCATCTAGGGCTAATTGGACGCTGCAAAGACCCTTAAGTAATGCCTACAGTGCACCGCGTGAGGTGCACCTCGCCTCTTCCTTATGACCAGTAGATTCTATATATTCCAGCCCCCGTATTGTTGTAGTGCCGTCAGTGCACCTCACGCGGTGCACTGTAGGCATTACTTAAGGGTCGTTGCAGCGTCCATTTAGCCCCTAGCTGCAACCTCTTTCATTCCTTTGACTGTACCTCCGTTCATATTCTCTTTCTTCCATCTTACTTTCCACCCTCTCCTAACAATTGTTTCTTAGTGCAACTGCTTTGAGGTTTTCCTCCTGTTACACCTTTCAGACCTTTTTCACTGTCAATTTCCGCTTCAGCGCTGGATGACCTATAGGTCCCCAGTGCTTGGCCTGTGGCTTAAATTCTGTATTCTGTTCTGTTCTATATATTTCATCCTATAAATCGAAAAACGGGGGTTAAGATGGGTCTGTTTCTCTCGTGGGATTTAGCTGAATTCGACAGATTCGTGTTCATGCGGGCGCTGAAAATGTTCTGTACAGTCTCGAACATCTTCGTAATTTATTTTTTTTAGTGGTGCCCTCCCTCCTTCCCCAGTTTGTGAAATTGATTCCCACCAGGATTCCCACCAGGAATGAGGGAGTTTTCATGCTGATTTCCATTCCGAATTCAAGGTTTGCAGGGGGGAAAACATATCTGAAATCTGCTGGGAAATTGAGGAGTTTTGTCGAAGTTCAAGTTGTCTGATCTTGAGGGACCTCCAGACGTGGATTCTTTCGAGATCCAAGGGCAACAGTTATTTGTATCAAGAGTGGGTGCCAGGCACAGTACCCACTGTGATGCCAATTCTAGCGAAAGGACTAGATCCAAGTGCATTTATCATTTATCAGTCAAGGTTTAAATACACGCCGGTTGCATATCCTTACACCCCTCCCCCCTTTTTTCAGACAGGTTATTTAAAAATGTTGATTTTCTTATCCTTTTTCAACAGATAATGAAGTGCAATTTTTTGACGAGGTCATTGATTATTTAGAAACACGTGAGACTCGTATCCTGTGTGATTGTAGATAAATAAACTCACCGCTTTCCGCTATGGACTGAACACTTGGCTTGTGTAGAGTTGACTAGACCTTTTTTTCATGTTTATAGAGTAAGATTCCTTGATATAATATCCCCCCCAACCCCTGCCCTCCCCTCACGATGTTTGTGGGTTTTGTTTCGCCCCGCAGCAGGTGGGTCCTTTGAAGATTCGCTTAGGAATTTTAAAAACTAACCTGTAGTGTATTATTACATTTAATGTAATTTAATGTTGTGTTGAATCTAATTCTGCACTCTGTATTTCTGCTCCTTTTAAAACCGAAATATTTGTGATCTAATGTACTCCTTTTTTGTAATAGAAGATGGTAATGAAACTGTTCTGTTCAACACAGGTCTCACACTGTTGTCATGCCTACATTTCAAGACTGTAAAATAATATATGATCATTTACTTAGCCAATTTATTGCCTCCCAAACACCACTGACACCCAATTCAGAAATAGACAAAATTCTCATCATCAATAAATAATACCATTTTTTTTTTTTAAACTAATAGCCTTTAGTTTGCCACTTAATACTTTCTGGATGTCTGTCTCAACACAGAATGAACTAAATTGTCCAAAAATATCTATATTTTTTTTTATTATTCCACAGCATTTTGTATCCCAATTCTCTGTGCATTGCTTCGTCGTGGACGAGCAAGAGAAACAACCCATTGGAATTTGTGTGTGATGTGTCAGATATCCAGTAGAAATCTTTATCATCATCATTAATTGTTGTTGTACAGTATTGATTAACATTGTTATTAATGTGTTATGATATTTAATGTTTCTTATTATTTCTCTTTATCATTATTATTATTATGGTTACGATTATTCTTATTATTCTTATTATTATTATTATTATTCGTATGATTTCCTTCCGTTAGTTCTTGTCACTGTCCCTCGATGCCATCCGACTGTGGTCTAACAGCCTTTTGCCATTCTTCTTTTTTTTTTTTTTGTCTGATTTAGTTTTACAGGACGACGCCCCAGCAAGTTCTAGTAAGTACGTGGCGTATAGTAGAGGTAAACGTGGTTTCTACGCCTCCAGGGATAGCGGGGGGTTGGAAGAAGGGCTTGAATTCCAAGGGGGCATTCTTCTTTCCTTCCGTTGTCGTTTGTTTGCTTTATTTTTTTTTTTTTCTTTAATTTTTGTTTTCTGAAGGAGAAGTTCAGATATGAAGCGAAGGCAGTCGTGAGCGAGTGAGGAAGAAGAAGAAGAAGAAGAAGAAGAAGATGATGATGATGATGATGATGATGAAGAAGAAGAAGAAGAAGGAGAAAGAGTGTGTGTGTGTGAGTGAGTGAGTGCGTGTATGCTTGTATGCTTGCGTTCAGCATTAGCGGTGGTTTTTGTCTGGTGAAGCTACACAAGATTGGCTGATAAAGGTTTGTAATACTGGAGGATGAGCTGAGTCAACTTTTGATCAGAGAAAAACACGAAGGACCAAACTTGATTGCAGGAGAGGAGAGTGAAGAATGCGGAGTGATTGCTCAAATTATTGTTAATACCAGATTTTCAAAAATGGCTAACCCACCCCCCCTCCCCACCATATTGTGTAAAGGCTCATATTCCACGAAGGTATTTTTGCTTTTTCCCCAATTTTATGGTTTCAATTTGGGCAAGTTTTTTCCCCGATGGATTGAACATTAATAACAAGTAAGAACACTCGAGATGAAAATGAAGAATCCTTGGAGGTGAAGAAGCTATGGTCCCTTGCATTCCTAAAACCGGGCATGACTGTGTGCAAACTAACTGTAAGAAATAAGTAAACCTCTTTTTAGAACTGCTTGTTGATGATACCTGCTTGTGTAGTGTGTGTCTGTAAATGTTTCATAGGTGTTTTTAAAAAAAAAAAAAAAAAAAGTTCACCAGAACTGCCATCCTCTGTTGTTTAAGGCAAACTGTTAGAGCACTAGTAGGTTTGTGGATTCCTTTTTTTTTATGTCTTGAAGAAGCTGTCTTAGACACATGCCTGTATGTGACTTGACCGATATGACCATCTGATTCCTCCGTCTAGGCTCGCTCTCATTTGTTCTAGTCAGTGGCCTGTCCCCCTTCCTCCACCTCAAAAGAGACTAAAACAGTCTTAGCGTCATTGCTACTGCTGTCCCTAAGTTGGTACAATAGTTACTTCGCAGAAGAATGACCCTCGCTACTACTGCCTTTTGTCGAGCCGCCATCATTCGGCGTAGCAGCTCGAGTCTTGGTTGTACATTTTGCTTTGAACTGACGATGTCGTCTCAGTATGAAATATCATATACACATTCTACCTGCGTAGCTTGTTCATGTTTTAAGTGGATTTCCGTGCTACATTAATCCCAGTTTTGTTTTGCATTTTTGAGACCCTTTTCTCTCTGTTTATGTTAAAACTTACTTACGTTCAGTGAAGTTCATCCGATCACATTCCCATGATCCCAGAGACCTTGGTCGATGGAAATTTAAGAAGCGCAGGTATTCCTCTTTCATTTGGGAGTCTGACTGAAGTTGTTCCCCGTTCATAGAGAGAGAGCAAGGGCCGTTGAACCACACGGAGGGAGGGGGGGCCGTCTCGTCACTCGATGAGAAGCGTCCCCCCCCCTCTCAGTTTCAGCCGTCCCGCGGACGCGGCGGGTTTGTTAGGGGCATGTTGACGATGGTCATGAGTGGTTCTGTTGTGCTGTAGAAGTTGTGGGTCGGTGTTGTGCATGAATGTTCAATGCTCACTTTACTTGAGAAGTCTTATTTATTAAGCTTTTTTTTCTATTATTCGGCAAAGGCTGAAGAATACATTTGCGGTGTTTTTTTTCAGATAATTCATTTAACATGTAGGTTGCGCCGTGCCATGTGCATTTTGACTTTTGACAAGGCTGATTTTACGCGCATGCGTCATGCGGTTTTCATGCATTAAGGTATAGTTTTTTTTTTTTTTTCCTTTGCAGAGAATAAAAACTGTTGATTAGCGATGTATGTGTGTGAGTACTTTTTATGAAGGGAATGGGAGTATTTTACTGTGATCTTGGAAGTGAGAAGGACGAACAACTTGTTGTAGTGTTCATTTGAAGTTTTATAAAATCCAAAAAAGGAGATTTAGTTTCCTTTCGTATTTTATTTTTTCTTTCCTATTGTTTGTCGAGTTAAAGTGGGTAGGTTTATTTTATGTATATATATATATATATATATATATATATATATATATATATATATATATATATATATATATATATATATATATATATATATATATATATATATATATATCTTATTCACTCAGAAGGGATAATTCAATGAAATGCTGTCAGTTGGGTCATTGCCGAGTCGGGAAGTTGGGGAAAACTCGCCGGTATGCAAGCAGTTAGCTTGCCCAGGTAATTCCTTGGGTGCAGTTGCTCTCAGGTTCCAACTTCTTTTAGACTTGTATGGCCTAGTGGGCAGCGCCCTTGCCCTTTCAATTGAAAGACCTGGGTTCGATCCTGATGTGAGTCAGAAATTATATATATATATATATATATATATATATATATATATATATATATATATATATATATATATATATATATATATATATATATATATATATATATATATATATATATATACGAGACTGATTAAATAACACGGCGTCCTGAAAATGCAACCAGCTAAGATAGATCCGTAACCACTTGTCTTGAGTTAGAAAATTGAAGAGATCTTTCCTTAACGTTTTCAGTCGGGTGATTGTTGCATCTGAACGTCAACATTGTCATCGATATACCTTTTCATTTGACTGTCTCTCTCTGTCCTCTGCGACCTAAGTCGAGGACATTGTATCAGTATTACATTTTGTTTTATCGAAGTTATAATGTTTCATGTACAAAATAGATGTTGAATTGACTCGAGCTGAATATGGAATTTAGGCCAAAGGCCAAACGCTGATACCTATGAGGTCATTCGGCGCTGAAACGGAAACTGACAGTCAAAGGTTTGAAAGGTGTAACAGGAGGAAAACCTCAAAGCAGTTGCACTATGAATCAGTCGTTAGGAGAGGATGGAAAGTAGGATGGAAGAAAGAGAATACGAAAGGAGGTACAGTAAAAGGAACGAAAGGGGTTGCAGCTAGGGCCCGAAAGCACGCTGCAAAGAACCTTAAGTAATGCCCACGGGGACAAAATAGATGTAATGGTTATAAACTTTTAAGTCTCTTAATGGGAGAGAGTAGCGGGCACACCAGGAGCCCCAATGCTCGGTAAAGCCATTCATTCACTTGATGGCATGAAATCGGCAGTTGTTGAATGGCTGCATATTTGTAATTATAGACTTGGTTTTTGACGCAGCGCGCTGGGGCGCGTGTAACTAACACGAACACAATGTACCCTTCGTCATATTTCATTGCCTGTCATTAGTATATTAGTACTGCCGTTTCTCTGTTTTACCTTTTATACGTCCACCAACAAAAAGAGAAAAATAGCAGAAGGAATTCTTACGAGAAATGTGAGTGTGATTTTCATTTTTCTCCGTTGAAAAACAAAAGCAAGCAGATGTACGTTCCTCGATAATATTGTGCCATTTTAGTCATTCGGGTGAAACGCCAAGAAAAGAGTGTCGTTGCGCATTTTTCATCGCAGACAGTGATGAAATGTGGTGCATTTTCCATTAGCGGAATTGGAAAAGAAGGAACATTTCTTTTCTTACTCTTCGGAGCTTTGAAAGCATAACGCTTCGCGTCTATCTTCCCTCGCACGCCCAGTCCATGCGTAGAATGAAATGCCGTTTATCGAGATGCTTTTTTTTTTCCAAGTCGCTACTTATTCCTGCGAAAGAGGATTCGATGTATCTGTTTTTTAATGCTTTAAACAACTTGATTGGGGTTCCAGGTAACCGCTGTTTTTAATGCTTTAAACAACTTGATAACTTGGTAACCGTATTTTATAGGTTACGCGTACGCTATTCATTTTTAGAAACTTTTAGAGCCCAAAATAAGACCTCCTCTTTAGCGGTAAGGTCTCGTCGGCTTCTCTGTGGGCAGCGTTTCGTTTTTAAGCTTAGTTAAGCATCGGAGTTGATTGCCATCTTCAGTAAGCAACAGCAGCTAGAACTCTCTACATTACTAAACTTAGAGACTTCCTGCAACACTATTTGAGAACCTGAATAGTCTAATAATCCCTGCGTAGTCATTCTTATAGTACATTTGCACGCACGATATATCAAGTTACGTTGCGAAGCATTTTCTAACCTTACGAGAGTTTTGAGGTATTTGAACGTGGAGACCAGCACTCTTAGACTTTCTCGTCAGCAATGCACTGCAATGCTGTCCGAACTGAATTGAACATAGAATTTAGGCCAAAGGCCAAGCGCTGGGACCTATGGTGAAATCATTCAGCGCTGAAAAGGAAATTGACAGTAAAAAGGTTTGAAAGGTGTAACGGGAGGAAAACCTCAAAGCAGTTGCACTACGAATCAATCGTTAGGAGAGGGTGGAAAGTAAGTTGGAAGAACCGCGTGAGGTCTGTTTTCAAGATCCTTAAGATTCAAATGGAAATTCACGGAGCTTTTCATGGTGAATGAAGACCATAGTCTTGCAAGTAGAATAACTCGGTCATTCCATACTTTGGCTACAGAACTTAGTGCAGGGTGATACTGGTAATCTTCTCAGAGACGAAGAGGTGTTATTCAGGCGTATTCCACATAGGAAAATCAAAGGTGTTTTGGTTAGAATATGCCCAACAGTTTCGTTCCTGCAATGGACCTCTTCTGGGAGCGTTTATTGAGGAAAAAAGCAGGGTGATGGAAAGTCCTTAATGAATGAGGTTTTTGAAAAGATAGAAGGACACTTCGGTGAATACCTAGAAAATGGGTTTGCAACATAAGAATAGCGTGACTTGATTGTTAATTAGTTTGTTTTTTTTTATGACACGGAAGTCGTTGTTTGTTTTCACTGAAAATTGCGAGGAAAATAGTTTATTCCATTAAATTGGAGAAAGGTTTGATAATTGATGTCGATTCGTTCGTAAAAAATGAATAATATAAAATGCAGCATCTTAACACTTAATGATTTCTCGGTCTAATGTTTTATGCAAAACTGTACCCATACTATATATATATATATATATATATATATATATATATATATATATATATATATATATATATATATATATATATATATATATATATATATATATATATATATATATATATCAGGATATCTGCAGAGTTGGTATTTTAACATACATGCATATCCATATATTCTTTTTATTAAGTTATGTAATTACATTTCATACATTTTTAAAAGGTTATTCCTATACTGCATCAGTGGTCACAGTCATGTGGCATGTATGCTCTTGGGCACTGCAGTTTTACAATTTAATTTTTTATTTTTTTTTTTTAAGAATTCATTAACCCGAGTACTTTTTTAATCTTTTTCTAGAAAAAAATTTTTATTAAAAAATAATTCATTAACCCAAGTATTTTTTTCTTTACCTTTTTGCAGAAAAAAATTTTAAAAGAATTCATTAACCAAGTATTTTTTTTTATCTTTTTCTAGAATTTTTTTTTTTTATAAAAGAATTCATTAACCCAAGTAATTTTTTTTACCTTTTTCTAGAAATAAATTTATTATATAACATTCGTTAACCCAAGTATTTTTTTATGGCTTTCTAGAAAAAATTTTTTTTAAAGAATTCATTAACCTGAGTATTTATTTTATCCTTTTCTAGAAAAAATTTTTTATGACAGAATTCATTAATCTAATAATTTTTTCTTTATCTTTTTCTAAAAAAAAATTTTATAAAGAATTTATTAACCCAAGTATTTTTTTTTATCTTTTTTAGAAAACTTTTATGAAAGAATTCATTAACCCAAGTATTTTTTTTTTATCTTTTTCTAGAAAAAAATTTTTTTATAAAAGAATTCACAGACCCAAGTATTTTTTTATCTGAGAAAAAAATTTTATGAAAGAATTGATTAACCTTTTTTCTTATCTTTTCTAGAAAAAAAATTGTAAAGAATTCATTAACCCAAGTATTTTTTAATCTTTTTTCTAGAAGAAAATTTTATAAAGAATTCATTAACTTAAGTATATATATATATATATATATATATATATATATATATATATATATATATATATATATATAATCTTCTAGAAAAATTTTATTCTTGCCCCATTCATCATTGGTGACTGCTCAATGAACCACAAGGCTCTTGAAATCCCCCGCAGAGTCTGTTTACAATAATACAATGACTAAAAGCATTTTGTACATTATTATGACAATTTTTCACTCACTGACTCGAACTGAATATAGAATTTAGGCCAAAGGCCGAGCACTGGGAACTGTGAGGTCATTCAGTGCTGAATTGTGTAACAGGAGAAAAACCTCACAGTTGCACTATGAATCAATCGTCAGGAGAGGGTGAAAGTAAGATGGAAGAAAGAGAATATGAAAGGAGGTACAGTAAAAGGAATGAAAGGGGTTGCAGCCAGGGGCTGAAGGCACGCTGCAGTTACCTTAAGGAATGCCTACAGTGCACCGCGTGAGGGGCATTGACGGCACTACCTCCCACCCCTACAGGGTCAGTCACTGAAGTATCTTGAAAGTCCGTATGAATCTTAAGTAAGACTGTCGGTTCGAATTGGTTCAAGTGATATGGCGGACTCAGATAAAGAAAACTTTTTTTATTTATAATGTTTTTGCCGCATTCACTCATTTTTTCTAACTTTTCTTCAGTTCGAATTGACTAATGCAAGGAGAACGATAAAGGTATCGTCCTGTAGGTTTCCAGACTGTCAGAAGCTAGCTCTCTCTCTCTCTCTCTCTCTCTCTCTCTCTCTCTCCCTCTCTCTGAGTATTTTGGCGTCCTCTCATTTGAATCCTGATTATTTTTATATTTTTTTGTCGTAAAACGTCAGACTGTGCGTGAAATGTCTTACCGTTTTCATTTTACTCAGCACGTTTAAGATTACTTGATTGAACAGAAAACCGTCGTAATTCAGGAAAAAAATTGCCCGTCGGTTATGATCTCTTTTTACATGAAACACTTTTGACTTTCGGAGTAATGTTTCCAAGTACTTTATTTGGGATCTTTCCTAGAGAGTGACCCCCAAGGGTTTTAACCTGGTATGTATCCACCCCTTTGCAGCGTGTTTAGTACAAGCCCGTTTTGGATGACCGTAAAAAAACAAACAAAGGCTGTAAATATAAAGATAATGCCCCCCAAGAAATATTAGTCCTAGACAACGACCCCCGAAAACCCTTGGGGGTCACTATCAAGGAAAGGTCCTTTTATTTGAATTACAGTATGCCCTAATGGAGTGAACTTTTTTTTTTATTCGTGGGGAGGGTTAATGTAGCTGGGGATGATATTTTAGGATGAACTGAAACCGCCATATTCCCACTGCATCGGCATGCATCCAAACACCCTTGTGTCCAGCACCTTTCATATGCATCAGTGAAGTAGATGACCAAAAGTTTCAGAGGGAAAGAGAAAGTTCCTGATCACTGTACTGCTCATCACATAATATCGCCTAACCATAAGGATAAATATGACATAGCATAGCACAAAGACTTGTCTCTTCTTCCCAAATAGTTTGTTACCGCTGTGATGACATTTTGACGGCTTTTGTTAGTTTTAAGCTGAGGTGATGTTGAAGAGTTGAAGAGGACTTGAAAGGTTTGTAACCACACCAACCTGTAAGATATGTAACTGCACCTCCTGAAAGGCAGAGGCAGGTCCAGTGTTTAGTTTAAGTTTCCTTACCACTAGATGTCATAGAAGGGGGCTTGTTGAAACCGAGTGCTTATACCTTGTCCATATCTACATACGTAATCTCCTGACTAAACGCACACAACACACGTACATACTCTTCACAAAGTACACGTTACTGCAAGAGTTGTGAAATAGTTGGCTGAAAGTGACTGAACTTGGGACAGATTTTCTCCTAGTTGCACCAGACAGCAGTAAACTTCAGTCTGCTCGATTCTCGGTTGGCTGGCAGGGGGATAACTTTTTTGCCTTCAGATTTAGTGTTCAGTGAATCTGCCTCACATAGATTTGTACATTAGATTTATTGAAGCCTCGGTGGGTCTGTTGTGCAGAACCTTGCATTGTGCATAGTCTGTGCATCAGCAGACTGAGCGGTCCTTGCACATGTATTTGTATAAATCGTGTAAATCAGTTCTAATGCTCATTTGTGAATCTCTTGTACATAAGTTTGTATACTTGGATAAACGTCTACTGATACTAGTACAGTACCATACCTGTATGCACATTCAAATGCCACATACATACCTATACTACATCCCTCCTTCCACATCTGGAAACTGCCTGTAGCTATGTAGTGGATATATTACCATTTTTTGTTTTCATTTCTCACTTGCAGTTCTGCTGTACTTGTGAGGCATTTGTTTACTTTGAAGGAATATTCTGTTTCTAAAGGTATGCTATTTCTTTTTTTCACATCTTACCAGGACTGGTCTCTGCGGAGTGGAGTTGTTAAAAAGGTTTTTATTGATGCAGTTGATATGAGTTCTTTATTTTATTTTTTCTTTTTTATTTTTTGATTCTCCCCTTCCCAATAGAAAGTTCAGTAGATACAGTAGCGAGTAAGTGCTTAGAAATAGAACCGTTACAAAATATCTTCCCTTTTTTTTTTCTGCATGCACAGAGAATTAGTTCCTGGCTTTAGCTGATGACTTTTGTTCATTTAGTTCAGATTTTCATCTTCCCGGATGTTGCTTCAGTGACACCACTCTATGTGAGTTCTTTTTGTTGGTACAATGAATTATCAGTGAATGTTCATTTTGATGTATGGCTTTTGCCTTGACATTGTTTTCTATTCCAGTAACTGCTTGTCAGTGTATGTACATATGCATGGCGTTAGTACTGCAGTCATTGTTTTGTGTAATGTCAGTCATGGACATTTGCCAGTTTTAGTAATGTCAGTATTGTGAAGTGTAGCTGCAGCTTTCTGACCGAAGTGAACCTTATAGAGGAGTCTGCTTCCAGTATATTTTGTACAACGTTGTGCACTTGACAATTTGATTTATACATTTCATCATGATATGTTGTTGATTATATTATGAATATCTCATTACAGTATTTCAAAGTTATATGACAATACCATTTTAACCATGTTCATGAGATGCTGATAAAAATAATGAATTTACTAAACATGTGTATATCATGTGTTTTATATAAGTTTGTGCATCTGTGTAAATGATATGTACTCTATATTGTATATGCAACATAAATATTACACTGTATAATGTAATGTAATATATTTTATATAAACACAGTGTGCCTTTGTGTGTCTAACAACATTTAATTTGACACCCACTCCTAGCTCATAGGAACCGTGCATGTGTTCATCAGATGTCTGACATATTTCATCTTTCGGCAGATATACGTCAGGGCCCAGTTTGACTACGACCCTCTTGAAGATGACCTCATTCCATGTGCGCAAGCTGGTATTGCCTTCAAAATCGGAGACATCCTACAGGTGAAAGATCGTCATTCCTTCTTATGCAGTGTTAAGGGATCTGTTGTCTAATAGAGCTTTGGGGTTTCCTATTTATATATTTTACCTACTGTTTCTTTCATGTCAGAATTATTGTACAGTACGTGTACCACTGTATTTCTCTCTCTCTCTCTGCAAGTATAGGAACTATTGGAATAAGCTTCCTAGTGTCTTTTCGTAGCTCTGGTTCAAAAAAAAACAAGGAAGAAGGGAAGGCAGGGATCACTGGGCAAGAAATTGATCTGCTTCTTAAAGGGAGAAAGATTACAACTTTTCGCAATGACGAATTAGTTGAACGGAACACTTCAATCAAAGTACGTGTAGGCCAGGTCCAAAGCATCGTTCTTAAATAAGAGGTGAAAATTAGAAAAAGTTAGAATTTGAGAAGTTGGACATCTAGGTGGTAAAAGGCCAAAGGGAAACTGCAGAAGCTTTTAGTACCATCTACAGTCAGCCATGCAGAGTACACCTTGAGTTGTACCCCACCTACGGGGAGAAGTCTATAAGGGTTAGGAAAAAAGGAAAGGGACATCCAAAGCTTGGCACTGGAGGGACAGAAGCAGCATTAAAAAGAATTTGTAAGGAGGGGATAGTGTCATTTAGAAAACATATCTACAGGGACCAGATTGAACAAATAATCAAATTGAGGATAACATGACAAAGCAGATTGACTTCTACTTAGAGACCATGGGCTTAGGACATGGCTAAACTCTATTGACTTATGACTGTACAATTTTTAAAATGTTTTACTATTTTCAAATTATATGATGAACATTGGTTTCAATACTCACAGAAAAATCAGTGATTAGGAATATGAATAACCCTCACAGACAAGTCTGAAAGTTTTGACATATTTTAATTCAAACTATATAATGGATAATTATAAATGCTACCCCACTTACAAGTTCGAAAGATTGTAAAATTTTAACCTCAGACCACACAAACTGTGGGGCAAAAGAAATAGAGTGAAAAATTGTAAGATTCATAAACCAAATGCTATACATACTACCACAATTTCAAAATTGCTTAAGGAATTGACAAGAATTTTGTTCCTAAAATAAGAGGAAAGAATATCTTCACACCTAAAAAACAAACTGTTTTCAAAGTGTTTATCACAGATACCACTGGAAGCTAGTCTATACTTTTCAGAAATATGAGATAGGTGGCATTGAATTGACTTCACCAGACACTGCGCTATTTGCTAAACAGTGAATACTGCTGCCTCTTATTTAATATTTTCATGTGCCATCTGAACATAAGCTACAAGTCTTGGTACTGTATGGCCTGAGATTTATGGAATTCTTAGTAAACAATATGTGCAAATTGCAAAGGAAACATGTACGTGTATGCCTATATGTAACTGAACCCTCTCTGTGCAAACAATGTGGTCAACTTTGTCTTGTCCATTAAAAATTCTGTAGTAAAGGAGAATGAACAGTTTTGTAACTGGAATTTCTCCAGTCCTAGATGCATAAATCAGGGCCTTTAGCATCATGCCAGATCTTAAGTCCATTCAGTCTGTGACAGCACTGGTATATTTGCAAATAATGAAAATTGGGTGTTCCTTGATTCTTCAAAAAAAAGTAAATTGTTCCTTTAGAACAGCGGTTTCATAAAAACCAAATTGAATGTCCGATGATCAAAAACAAAGTATCCTGGTGTACTGGGAAAGAGAAAACAGTATTATTGGTGCAAATTTAAAGAAGTGAAGGGAACATTGAAATGCATGGTGCAAGAGTAAGGGGAAAATGTGTAAAAATGGGATACACTACAGTTGTGACAATGTGCCTACGTAGATTTAATATTTCATATTCTTAGTGCTTTTAATAGGTTATTTTTTCAGTTCCCTAAGCTTCCTGATATTTTAATCTACCACATTTCACACAGCCCATCTATTTTGCCCGTAGTTATTTCTAAATTCTCATCGCTCTGTTGGATGTTATTCTTGACCCAGTATCTGGAATTTGGCTCTAAATACCATACAGCCATCTCTCCATAAGCTGAGTCCACGTAGTTCTAAGGTGCATGTGTTCTCAGCGCAGTGTAAAATAATACATTTTGTACTTTCAGGTTATTTCGAAAGATGACCACAACTGGTGGCAAGCAAAAAAAGACCCGAATGGCACAGCAGGCCTAATACCTTCGCCTGAACTACAAGAGTGGCGCACTGCATGCTTAGCCATGGAAAAGAGTAAACGAGATCAAGGTGATGAGATATACAGGCAGTCCCCGACTTACGGCTGGTGTTCCCTTCCAGTGGCTCACCGTAAGTCGGTGCTTATTAATAAATAGGTGCCGACGGCGCTTACGGCACCGTAACTAGATGCCTGTTCTTGTTGTAAGCACCGTTAGCGGGACCGTAAGCACCGTTAAAGGCACTTACGGCGCTGTAACTAGATACCTATTCTTGATAAATGTGTTTGAAAAAGCACCGTAAGATCGGATTGCCATAAGTCGGTGCCGCCGTAACTTGGGGACGCCCTGTACCTTGCTATATTGTTATGAATCATTTTGTTATATCAATAGTATTTTCCTTGAGTTTTGACTCTAGTGAATACAGTGTGCACCATTGACTTCTTTTCATAATCTGTCCAATAACGACTGATCAAACGTAGTAGATTTTTCTGATCCATCTGTGGTAAAGAAGACCCTTGTGTGCCACGTTTTCGTTTTCCATTAATATTCAGATAGTAAATATCCTTAACTGTCTTTCCAGGCAAAATATTTTTTTCATAGACATTCATAATTTAATTTTTTTATATGTAATTCTGTCAAGCATTAAATGGCCAAACATTTTGAATTTCTTATGCTATTTGGCATTTGAAGCTCTAAGAAATTAATTGAAAAAGAGCAGTGAACATTGCACTTTCATGCCCCCATCATTCTTAAATCAGTTTACTTACTTTATTCCATTGGACATACTGGTTATATATAAACCATTTGGACATACAGTATATTAAAATTCAGAGCCAAGTTTTTTTCTGCCGAGTAATCTAAAAACTTTGAAAAATTAAAATAGATTTAAATGAAACTTCTACTCATTATACTGTATAGTGATTTATTTTAAAACTGAATAATGGATTTTTCATGCGTTGAAAGTGGAAGTCTTTCAAACATTATGAGGACAGTGTAAAGTTATGTAATTAATTGCTGATTGGCACAGGCAACAAACATTTTGAAAGACAATGTTTCACATGAGGACAACTCCCTATTTTAATTGTGTAGCCCATGTGTTATGGAATTCTTTAAGGGATTTTAATATTTTGTTTTGGTTAGTTTTACCACATATTTACCATATACTTTACTTGTAAAATATGATGAGTGGAAACAAGAGTAATGTTTTTCATTCTTTTCAGTAAATTGTTCGTTCTTTGGCCGAAAGAAAAAGCAACATAAAGATAAGTATTTGGCCAAACACAACGCCGTCTTTGACCAGCTTGACCTTGTCACCTATGAAGAGGTTATAAAACTGTCTAGTAAGTATACCTTAAACTATTTAGGAACAGAGTGTCAAAGGGTAGTTTTAAATCTTGTCAAATTCTTAGCTCAAGACATTTTATGTTAATTGAAGCCAGCCATCCTCCACTTACAAAGTAAAGCATAAACAAAGTAATGAAAGGATTTGTTCATTAAAAGTTTGCCAGATCGTTAACTCACAGGTTACACTATACTGGATTAGTGTACATGCATTTTTCAAAAGGTAAATAATGCATGTAAGTTCTGGTTTTTACAGTAACCCATTAATAAAAACTATGATGAATTACTATATATTGTATACTGTACCCAGTTTGTACACATCATAACATGCTTAAAAAATGTGGAGCCCTGTATTATAAATTAAAAAAGCTCTTGAATTAACCCCAGAAATTAGAAGACAATTAGTAGTTGTGTCACACAGCTTTGACAGTACAATGAGGAGTATTGCTTCAGTGAGCAGTGTACACGTTACATAATGAAAAAGGAAAATTGGGAACAGTTTAGTAAAGAGAATCGGGCAACAGTTTAGTAAAGTAAGTGTTATACCAAATTATAAGATGATAAAAATGAAAAAGTTGGCAATTTTCTTGTTAGGAGAGACCATATAGAAGAAAACAGTCCTTTCTATTAACAACACTTTGAGGTTCCATTGATGTCAAATGATGGAGTGCAAATTTTTACCCTTGAGATTCCAGTGATGTTAAATGACATAATTTGTAAAAATAAAAAAAAATAAAAATTACCATTAATAGTTTGATATGTTAGCATTGGGAACAGGCCTGGAGAGTGTTGGGAGTGGTTTAACTTTACCTCCCGCTGCAACAGTATCCCAGTATCCCTTTCATGGCAGACAGAGGTGTGTCTTTTACAGGAAAGAAAAAGCCACTCCCGGAATGCCCATTAAGGGCGAGGGAAGAGGAAGCCTACGCAGGTCAGGGATCAACTTATGCTGCACCACATGCAGTGGAAGTGTCCATTTGGGGACACAGCACCATCTCCAACAGGCTGGGACAGCAGTGGTTGCAATCCTCTCCCTACACCTCTCAAGAGGTTTTTCCAATAATTGTAGCCCTCCTTTGAAGCCATTTAGGAGATATTCATTTTTCACCAGGCCTATCATCTGAACAGAGGGTAATCCTTGACGTCAAGTGCAGGAGGTTCTGGATTACAGCTGTTGTCCAAGTACTGTACTTTTGTTTAGTCTGCAAGGGACCTGGACAGCCTGTATCAATCTGAAAGACACATACTGGCACATTTCCTCTCCCTTCCACCCCTTCTTAGGGTTCCAGAGGAAGAAAGACACCTGCAGATTCTGGTCATGCCCTTTGGCTTAAACATCACCTCAAGGAGCTTCACAAAATTGGCAACGATAATTGGCCAAGAGCTCAGACAAGGAGTTCAAGCAGTGGCCAACATATGAATGGTAGTTGACCTCCTCTTGTCAAGAGTTTTCTTGATCAACTAGAACAGGTCTCACCCCATACCCAACAAACATTTAGTGTGTCATGGACTTCATAGGGATGCACTTCACGGCCAGTTGTTTCTTCCCACCAGATTCAAGCCAGAATCAGAAAAAGATCTACCAAGTTCCTGGTTCAATCCAAGGTCTCTCATGACATTTGGCATGGATCCTGGGCCTGTGAAAATTTGCATCTGGAGGATCCAGTCCGAAACAGTGGCTCCAGGATGCAAACAGAGCCTGGCCCTTGCATGCCTGGAAAAGTCTTGATTGACCCTACCCATGCTTTTGTTGTTTTTCATATTTATATATGCTACAAAAATGTAGTTACTCAGCTTTAAATTGAGATGTAAAACACTATTATATCAAGAAAAATTAATTTACAGTTTTCAGTAGAAGAAAATTATCTTTTAAGCACAAGTTTACCTTGTGGGGTCAGATATTCTCAAGATGTTAAGGAATTTAATATTTGATGATTTGTGACCTAATACAGTATTTGAAGAAAATAAGGGGCAAGCCAAAGTCATGTGTTTTACCATAGATGAATTCCAGACCCTTACACAAACTTTAAAGTTTAATATTACAGTTATAGTAGTCGCCATTATCAGTTAATTGTAAGAATTTGATGCCTGCTATCTCAAAGAGTATTCCTTATTGCTTTTCTAAGAAAGTATTACCGTACATTTTAAATATTTTGCTGTTAGTGTAGTGTTTATTTATAAATGGCTCATAAACATTTTTAATCAGCATTTCGGCGGAAGACGCTGGTCCTGCTTGGCGCACATGGAGTTGGTAGACGGCACATCAAGAACACCCTTATAGCATCTCATCCTGATCAATATGCGTATCCAATTCCACGTAAGTCAATCTTTGAAGTTGATTTTGGTAAGAAAGATACTTGCAAATTCTATTTCAAAGTAACGGTGATGTACTTTACTATAAACATCTGTTTTCTAGTATTAAAATCTCTTAAGGACCTTGCTTCGTGATCTTGAATCTGCATCTTGAGTGACAATTCAAAAATTTTCAAGTGAACCCGAAGTATAATGTAATTGCATAACCTCTGACAATATATACAGATGCACTTCGTTAAGAAATTTCAGGTTGTTCAAAACTAGTGCAAACTCTTCCCTAAGGTCAGTTGATTTATTCCTTATACAGAACTTTCAAGGTTTCCATGCTAAATTTATCTTGATAATTATGGTACAAAGTATGAATTACAGCAATGCATATTTTGAGATATGCACTTGAGAACCTAGGGGCACAGTCTGAAGAATTTACGTACAGTACTCGAAAGCTTGCACGAACATTTCCTGTAAGATATTTGTATGGAATCTTGTTTTATAAAGACAACTTTTCTTGCAGTAAATAAAGTCTTTGATAGGCCTGTTCATGTTAAAATTTTGCAACTGGTATTTAGTGTAGCACTGAACTCGGTGTGTCAACTACAAGCTTTGTAACAGCATGAGAGGTTAACTTTAGTTTACATACGTGTCACAGGAATGAAAAAATTATTTTCCCTGTAGGTGTATTACACTTTGGCAATTAAAGTACTTTGTGCCATGCTTAGGTCAAAAGTATCTGAGCCACATGTAATATTCAGCTATATATAGGTTAAGACAAAGAGTCATTATTCATTTTCAAGAACTGTACCTTGACTAGTCAGGTCATTTTGTTTTGAAAACTTGAATTTTAAAACTTATATGATGCCTCAGTGTCTCATTAAAGTGAATGACTGAGTCTACAACTGAATTGCAGTGTCCTTAAAAACAATTTTAATAGTATTAACTTTGACATTTTTGCTTTCACTTTTGTGTCTGTTAAATCTATTTACAAAAAGTTTGGCACAGAATTCAAATATTTGAAATTTTATTATTGTAACAGAAATCTTTTTTGGTCCTAAATTTTCAACTGTGCAGTCATTAAATTTTAATTGGGGAATACCATTAAAAACTAAAGATAAACTTTGGTAGTGTAAAACTGCAGTTTCACAAATATTTAGAAGTCTTCTCATTCTATTTTCTGAGATTACTTAGTGGTACTTTAATCTTAATTTATCACATGTGAAATATTACATGTAAAGCAAATTTATTCATCCTTTTATTTGTCCAAAATATATTGAAAAACTTGTCCTTTCACTTGCAGAAATTGTCAAATAATTTGTCAACCCAGCCTCATCACATGCACGTGTCACTCCTGTCAATGTGTAATGTCACTTCATATTCATTATTCACAAATTATTCATTACTGTAATTCACAGACTAGCCATTACCCTCATGTACGAAAGTGCTCAAATTTCATTAAAATTCATTATTACTCGGTACAAGATGCAGTGAGTGGAAAAACAACATAAATATGCTTTTGATGAGGCGAATTAATGTTATGACAAGGGTAAGACATATCATTCTGACAGCCATGAAATTAAAATCACACACATATTCAGTTGCATTTGGTAGAATGGGAAACATCAGAATTGAAGATGATAATGCTGTTCAGTGGATAAAACTTTAATAATTACAGTACTGGCATAACAGTAGTCTTGCCATACCACTCACATTTTGTAAGTACACTTTTCTTCAGTGTTTTCATAAGTGTGTCTGTTTGTACTTGTATGTGTTTTGAAGTTGGAATTATAGAGGTTAATTTTCTATCACCATGTTTATATAGTAACTTCAAATTTTTAATGTTCCAGACACAACAAGAAGTCCAAGAAAGGATGAAGAAAATGGGAAAAACTATTACTTTGTATCACATGATGAAATGATGGCTGACATAGCAGCTAATGAGTATTTAGAATATGGTAAGTGATTTTGCATAGCTTGTAAATTTTCTTATGATCCTTCACAGCCTTTTCCCATATCAAAAATTTACACATATTCTAGTCAGAAAAAATAAACAATGCATATATTTTCTTGTATTTAAATGTACGAGTACTTAGAACATGGAAGCTAAGGTTTTTTTTTTAATTTGGGAGCTGGTTTGAGCTACTTCAGAATGAAAAGCAGTTTCTCATAGTAATTGCAGTAATAATTTCTCCAAAATTACCTTTTCTAGTTCTTAAATGGTCTTGAAATGTTTCGGGTTTCTCCATTAGTATAGGGTTACCCCCAAAATCTATCCCATTGAAAAATTTTAGGATTATCGAGTATTGTATACTAAGCAACTTTGTCATGTTTTTACTATAGGTTCCCACTCCTAATAATCTTACAACTTAGCTTTGGCTTATCCATCAGGTCATATTTTGGAATTATTCTTGTGCAGTGCAACTTGTAACTGACTGCCAGGCTAATTCACTGACTAGACATCTGCAGTGTTTGTGGCTTCATGACTGAAATAATCCAAATGTTGTATATATAGATATAGGAAATATTTCAGGTATTATATACAGTAGGCTGAAAGTGCTGTACATTGTTAAAATGAAGATTCTGTGCTTTAACTACGAGCTGCAACCTGTATTAGTTTGACCTCTCATTTTGTTCACAGATTAGTAGGAGAAATTGTGATCCAAACAATTTCTGAAATGTTTTCCGTACAAACCTTTTCATCATAAATAGCCTTTGGTTTGTCTGGCACCAATGTGTTAAATCATGACAGTCTGAGATCATTCTGCACATGACCAGATCATGATGGGAAGGGAGGAGAGGGCACTACGTGTTATGTGATTCATGGGTTTTATGACAAATTTTTCAATTTGTAAAAGCAGTTTGTTTGTTGGGTGCTTTGTTTTCACAAAGCACCCAGGCTGAAAATAGTAGGACTAGCAATGGAAGTGAGTGGACTACTGTACTCTGCAGGGACTAAAGTTTTTCAGAGCAAGGGAGAGTTTAATAATAGGTCTGATGAATGAAAAAGAGGAAAGAAAACTGGGATTGTCTTTAAACACTTCATACCTCTTCTGATGAATATGAAGAGTATCCACAGGGAGAGATCATGGTCCTAGCTGTTGGCTGGGATGAGAGGTGAAACAAGCTTATCTAAAATGTAGATTCTTTATTAGTTTTAAAGGTTACAATGCAACAAGGACAATAAATGTGAGCAACTGAATTCGGGGAGGTGAAGCGGCATACTACAAGGCATTGGATTTGAATGTGTTCAGTTGCCACTTATCAGTATACAATGTTATATACATGGAAGGTGAAAATACATTATACAGTGACAAATACATGTTACATATATAGATTATAATATACACCTCCCTCCCCCTTCACGCTCATAGCCCCATCTCGAGCAGGTTCTTCTGAAAAACCGGGGGGAGCCGCATGGGGCTGTCAGAGGACTTTTATGTCCATGTGAAGGTCCACAGGGATGTGAGATAGAGGGTCGTCAGTGCCAGGGGGGGTTGGTATTGGGTTCAAGAAGCGCCTGTTCCTCCAGTCCACTGGGGAGACGTGCTAGTCCCTTGACTTGCCATGGCTCATGACAATCCTGAACTTGTCCCTACAGTGAGAAGTTGGATCTTTGGTCCTGACTGACTGTCCAACTTCTAACCTGGGTAGGGGATGTGCATGTTGATTGTACAAGTTCGGCTCTGGTGGCAGCATGATGATCGCAGTCCTCAGCTTTCTCGAGCCATTCCTGCAAGAATGACCAGGCACACAGGAGCAAAGTGGATGGTCATATAGGATTTGTGCAGGGGAGCGGCCCATGAAGTTTTGTTCCCTAACTCCACGAGGCCACGGTCGACATTGCAGGAAGGCACTGTCAGTATAAGATGCTTCACAGCCTTCACGTGGCCTCGGCATGGCCATTGGGCTGCAGGTAGGGCGGGGAGGTAACGAGATGATGTACTCTGCCCAACACTCCATGAAATCAGTGAATTGAGGTCCACAATCGGTCCTGAGGCAAAGTGGGACACCGGCCTCCCTGAAATATCTGCAGAAAATCCTTATCATTGCAGAGACAGTAGTGTCACTGTAGCAAGGGGCAACCACAGGCCAGCCAGAAAGCCTGTCGGTCACAATGATGAATGACTTCCCTGCAGCATTGAAGAAATCCACTGGCAGACTTGAAGGGCCTAGTACGGTGGTGGTCGTTTTGAAGAGGTTCCCGCTGGAGGCTGGGTTGTAAAATCTGGCAAGGCTCGTAAACTTAGACAGTACTTGTGTTGTCAGTTGATTCCTGGCCAGTAAACAGTATGTTGAACCCATCGCTTTATGGCCGTCATGGAGCCGTTATAGAGTGCAGCGGCAAAGGGGAGCAGGAACTGCAATCCTTGCTCCATAAAGCGGCAGCAGCAAAGGGCAACAGGAACTACAATCCTTGCTCCATAAAGTATGAATTCAGTGTCGCCTGAGAGGCTGTCCCATAGTTTCCAGAATGGGAGCACTGAATTATGTAAGTTTTAACAATTGGTAGGAGATATTGAGAGCATGCAGTCTCAGAGACAGATGTACTACAGGTCCTTCCTCACCGAAGCACGAAGATCTTGAACAAGCCTGTTGGTGTCTTGGGGCGAGGCATCGTCCTCTTGGACCTGCATCCATAGTGTAATGGTTGAGAATTGTCACCAGTGGGCAGTGGTTTATCACCAACGTAAACGGAGGACTATCAGGTGCAGTTTGCATTTGGACATCGCCCAGTTTACGGCTAACATCAGCACAAATGTGGCATAACGCATCTCAACATCTGAAAGGAAATGAGCGACACTGTACTGTGCGGAGTCTTCCATTGCCGTGGTCCTGTAGAAGGGCATATCCTACCTAGTCTGTTGAACTGAGAAGCGTCGATCTATAGGATAACTGGAAGGGCTGGATCAAAGGAGGCAAGGACTAGTGGGCTAGCCAGGGCAGATTTCACTGGGTGAAATGCTCTGTCCTGATCTGCAGTCCATACAAATGCACGCTTGGGGTTCATAAGGGGTCTGAGAGGCTGAGCTGCATTAGCTATCTCCGGCATAAAGTCAGCCAATTGGTTCACTAACCCAATGAATGAACTAAGATCCATGAAGTTTGTCGGTGTAGGAAAGTCCTTGATTGCTGCTAGTTTGTCGGGGTCCTCTGAAATACTGTCTTTGGAGATCCAAAATCTGCATAAGTTAACGCTGGAAGCAGCGACCACTAACTTGCCCTTGTTAAGTGAGATGCCAGAGACTTTCGGCACCTTGTCAACATCTCGTGGATTCGGCATAGATGGCTGGAGAAATCCTTGTCGAACAGCAGGATGTTGTTGACTACCTTTAAGACCCGTGTCTCCTCAAAGGCAGGTGGTGTCTCCTGTGGCCACAAATCCCATTTGATCTCTGGCAGTGGCCATAGGGTGTGATGAATGTGGTTAACTTCTGATCCTCCTCAGCAAGCTGCATTTGCCAGTACCTGTGCAGGGCATCTGCAGTGGTGGAGAACTTAGCCTTCGGGACAGGTGGGCTGGGCATTTTACTTGGCTGTTGAGGTTGAAAAATGGATCGAACACCTTTGTCTGCAAGTACTACAACTAGCGGGCTTAATGATACCCTGATCTGCCCTGACTTGTTCCTGGAAGACATATGGTATCTGGTGAGATGCATTGATGACGAGAGGTACGGCTTCTCCCTAGATGCATTCACATTGATGGTCCTTCCATCAGCTTGAGTGGAGCTTTCCTTTACAAGCTCTTCCTTGAACTCTCGTAGAAAAACATCTCTGGCTTCAGCAGGTGACGTGGTTGAATGAAAAGGCAGCTCTGAAAACCTAATGACATGGGTAACATCCAGAATAGGTCTGGGAAACTGGTGGAACAATGGCCAACTCTTTGCAGTGCCTATATGACTGTTTGGGCACCTTTATGTACTTGGATTCTTGCTGAACAGGATCTCTCCACTAAGGTGAGAGTGGCTGTGAAGGATCGTAAGCCAGGTGTCATTGTCATCGTGAAGCCATCTGCAGTGAACACCGGGGGAGGGGGGTTTTTAGTGCGCTCCTAGGTATGAAGCTGAGGGCTCTTAACAGATATGTGAGCACCTGAGTATGGCAACATACTCAGGGAAATGGAGATTAGCTACGGTGTCTTGATAGAAGGCGGTCTTTCCCTCCGACGACAGCTGGGGTTCTTGCCCGGAGAAGGTGAGGAGGAATTGGCACCAAATTTGGCATCCCTTGTCTTCTTCCAGCAGCACTGGACCTGTCTGAAGGGGCACCTCTGTGCCTTGGCCCGATGTCCCCTGTGGCCACAGTTGCTGCTGGACTCTTGTCTGTGGATCCGTGTGTGCAGTTGCACAACTGGCATGAAACGCACTGTGACAGTGTGGTTAGGGGTGGCACCCTTTCTGTTTCCTCTGCTTCCTGTAGTTTAACAGGGCACATAGCTGAGAGGGCAAATTGCAGAGGTAGCCTTCCTGGTGGCCTGATAGTTGCAACATGTGTTAATAACATTTCAGTTGCAACATGTGTTAATAACATCCCGTAGAGGCATTGGTGTCGCGGGCTCTGATTTTCTGTCAGTTCTTCATCCCTGCCTCCCATGAGGATGATCTTCATCTGGATTTGCTGAAGATCTACCAGAACAGATGTCTATTTCCTCTGCAATGTTCATGTAAAAGTCTGAAAAAGACTCTCCCTCTGCAGATGTCTACTTCCTCTGCAATGTTCATGTAAAAGTCTGAAGACGACTCTCCCCCTAACTGTTTGCAGGTGAGCAGCTCCCTACGATGTATCTTGAAGGGCATCCAAGACTTCGTGGACACTTAATTCAGTGTCTGGGGGTATGTCTAGGATCCTTTGAGTCTCCAAGGCAAGATACATCCTCATCTGGATTAATTGTTTCTCTCAGGGTAACTTGGGCAGATCCACCATGACTGAATAATTGCCCCATCGCCACTCCCGAATCATTTTAAAAAGTTGCATCTGGGTGAAGGGGGATTGTTCCGGGCAATTGCTTTCTGTGGAGGGGTACAGACAGGGTTGCTGCACCCTCTGGCAGCAAGGTAGGAGTTGCGCTGGGGCTTCCTATACGAAGGGGCTAGCATTTGCAGAAAGGCGCTGTAGCAGTCTGCTTCCTCTTGCCTGCTAATTTTGTTGGTGCCTTAATTCTTCCTCTCTCCTCTACTTCTTGTCTGATCCTGGTATGATCCTCAATCCATGACTTCTCCAGCTATTGTATGAGCAAACGGAATTCAGCAGATTGGGGCATTGTCGTGTGGGGACTGTGGATGGTAGGCAGGGTCTTGTGAATGCTGGGGTGTCGTGACGTTTGTTCTGAAAACATGGAGAATCCATAGTGAATAATGTTATTTCTACCCTTACACAGACACAAAACAAGAAGTTCAACAGAAAGTACAGTATCAGTGTGTGAAATATTGGCACCAGTTGACTCCATAGCACCACTTCACACTGTACATACCAGCAAATTAAGTCCATTGTAGAGAGAGCGAAGCAGGGAACTGTTGGTGTATGGTCCTCTGTTGGTCTCCTGTATCTTCGCTTGCTTCTTGTAACTTATTCCTGTGCCATGTTGGTTGGGAGGAGACATGAAACAAGCTCACCTAAAAAGTAGGTTCTTTATTAGGTGAAGGCTACAATGCAACGAGGACAATGTGTGTGAGCAACCGAACTCGGAGAGGAGAAGCAGAATACTGATAGGCATTGGATTTGAATGTGTTGGCTGCCACTTACGAACTCGGAGAGGGGAAGCAGAATACTGATAGGCATTGGATTTGAATGGGTTGGCTGCCACTTATCGACATACGTGAGGCAATAATACAGTTGCCACTTATCAATATGCATGGGTGGATTTGAGTGTGTTCGGTTGCCACTTATCAACATACATTAGGCAAGAATACAGTTGCCACTTACATTAGGCAAGAATACAGTTGCCACTTATCAATATACCATGGGAGGCAAGAATATGTTATACAATGACAAATACACGTTACATATAAAATGTAGCTGAACATTACAGTAGCTGAACATATGTAATGAGATAGGCCATAGTTGGCTGGTGCCTGGGGGAAGATAATGTAGGTAGTACATGATGTAGTGTGTTCATTAAAGATGTCAGGTGCTGCCAAAGCCCAACCCAGAATAAGCTTTGGCAAGAATGTGTAGTAATTTTTATGCAGAGGAAAGCAGGGTAACTAGTCAAACACACCAGCTGTGTGATGGTGATAGAAGTCACATCAAGAACTCTGATTTACTTTCAAGTAGATTAAATAGAAAACCTGCTGGCAGGATTGGAAACTCAAGGCAAGACACACCAGTTCTTCCCCTTGAAGCTCTCTTAGGGGCTTATATGATCTGACTCCAAAATGAATAACTTGCCACAAAGATCCAAGCTCAACGTAAGCAAAAACCACAGCAAGGCATTCACATTCAATGGTAGAAAATCTTTTTTCCAAATCAAGCAGTTTCCCATTAGTGTACCCAACAGACTTGAAGGCTGCCTTTGTGGTACCTTGCCAGAACTGCAGTGGCACGGTGATTGGATGCATTGGTTCTTAAAACTAGCCAAGCAGCAGTCTGGGACCCTCAACACTGCTTTTTCAAGTGGAGATGTTGAATGGTGTGGTCAGAGTGGTTCAGCAGGTTGCTCAAAAAGGGGGTTCACAGATTTCCTTCCTCCGCAAATCAGGCTGGGGTGTAGTAATGTATTTGTGGAATAAGGTCTTTAAAAGACCATACCTAGCAAGCTGCAAGGAAATTTTTTGGTGGTAGGAGACAAAATCTTTTGCAAAGCCATAGTTTTTATCCAGTCTGAAAATGCTGTGGCCAATCTCCAGAATAAATAAAAAGTCAATACTGCTACAAGAGCTATGTCAGTGCCAGGAAGGGTTTCCTATAACAAGATGGGGATGGACTGGTCTCACTGATATAGCAGAAGCCCAGCCTCTGATGATGCCTGAAACACTAAACTGGGCACATTTTTATTAAAAAAAAAATAAAATAAAAAAAATTAAAAAAAAACTAGAAAGAAAAGCTTGCTGGTCCTTGAAGGCTCTAGGATTTTTTAGGTAATCCAGCTTTCTTCACTGCACTGGTAGGATGCTAATTAGTGTCATAAGAAGACTAAAGGTATGCACAAACATCAGCAAGTTGTACAGCACCTTCCAAGGTCTTCGGCCACTACTCCTTGACAAAAAGCCTCCATAATACAAAAATTGATCAAATAGCATTAAATTTTTACTCTTAGGATTTCAACCAAGCCTCAAAAGGTTGGGTTGTATGAGGATTTCAACCAAGCCTCAAAAGGTTGGGTTGTATGAGGATTTCCACCAAGCCTCAAAAGGTTGGGGTGTATGAAGGGAAAACTGGTGGTAGTTCTCACCTACCTATATCCAATCGTGTTCTGTAGAAACAGTAACAGTTTGCATCAACAGTTACAGACATCAGAATTTTATAGCTTCTTTTTTATTTTTTGGTTAAATGCATAAAACAATGAATACTACAAACTGATTTTTGGACCCGAAGAAAGGCATAATCAAGCAATTTGCTTGTAATTTTAAGAAAAATTACACTGTAAAAGCAATGTTTCAAACAAAGACAAAGACTTGGTCAAGATCACCATGCCGCAATTGAGGTAACCCTCTTGGCATCCATAGATGAATTGTGTAATCCCAGTGCCTTAATGCTGTTGGGACCTTGTCCCATTTTACTTGGCCAAGCAGTATCCACTCATGACACACATTTGGATCAGTACACTTATCCCCTTCAAGAATCATAATAAAATGAAGTTTTCTTTGTACCTTGCAAAAACCTCACATGACCTTCTTCCTTTGCAGTTAAAAAATCTGCAGAAATTTTAGTTTGGCATTATTGTTGTTCCACATTAATCTGTGAATTGATGACCTTTTTCCATTATCTTTCTGATTTTTATATCTAAAAGGACTTTTGTTGTTCTAGTGAAGACTGATTATAGATTTGTAATGTGGTTTAACTATTTTTTTAAGTATATGAAAACATTCTGAAATAATTTCAATTTTTAAATTCTTTTGCTTATAAATTTTTCATTGTAATCAATCGGTGTCTATTATAGCTGCCTAATTTTCAGGTACACATGAAGATGCCATGTATGGCACAAAATTAGAAACTATTAGGAAAATTCATGGTGAAGGTCGAATGGCAATTCTAGATGTTGAACCCCAAGCATTGAAAATTCTACGAACAGCAGAGTTTGCCCCTTATGTTGTATTTATAGCTGCTCCATCTCTACAAAATATGACCGATGTAAGTACAGTATGCATTGCTTTTTACAGTTGAATCTTGTGGATGAAATGCTTTTCTGCATGCATTACCCTCACAAAGAAAATATTAAAGTGAAAATTTATACAAAATTTACCAGTTAGCTTACTTCATTGCACCTGATGGCACAAAGTTATAAGCTAACTTTAACAGTAGGTAAGATCACCCCAAATAAATATTTTCTGTACAAACTCATTCCGTTTGATGTGTTATAAATATCAGGAGCTAATTGAAATAGTTGTTTTTTATTGCCCTCACTCTTCCAAAATTGCACTGGATAAATATAAGTTATTTGAATATTTTGAGATCTTTATTTGATGCCTTTTTGGATCAACAGCTGGAAAGGTACTGGAATGCCACAATTAAAGTGGACTACTTTTCATAATTTTTAATCTACATAAACCTTACTAATAGGTCAGTAATTATCAATGTGGATAAATAACAAATTGTAATTAAACTTGCCACATCCAAGCAGGTTGCACAGTTTAAATTCTGTTTAATTACTGAGCTCTGTGCAAAAGTATGTCTTTTACATATTGGTTTGTAATAATTGTTTTATTTTAGCTAAAACTGAGCACTGTGGAAAAGAATTTCTTTTCCTTCTTATTTTGCAATTGCTTTTTAGTTTTCTGAAAAGAAAGTGTGCTGATGCAGTGGTTATAATGTGATGAAATATTGCTCCTCCCTCTTAAAATACTAACACCCAAATGCATCTAGGAGGACTTGCCTCTTGATAGTGCATCGCACCAAAAACAGTCACACGTTAATTTATGGACCCCACAGATGCAGGTGATCCCATGTAGATACCAAAGGGTGACAGATTCAGCAAGTTTCCATTCAATGTTAAGTCTGTTGATGAAAATTTCATTAGACTCTCTATTAAATTTATCAAGGTGAATGGAATTCAAGAAATTGAGATGGAGGTCAGAGAGGGCGAACCCCTCTCTAGCTTACAACAGTAGTACGAAAAAATTAACCTTTTGCTTTGTTACCACAAAGTTCAATTTTGTAGATTTGGTCTGTTAGCTTCCATAAAGAATGTTACAGTGCTAGCAACAACAGGCTGAACCTGATGCAGTTAAAGTTTGATTGAACCAGGGCCAAAATGAAAAAGAAGATATTCAACAGTAAAGATGTTCAGCGACATAGGATCCTCAGTGTTGGCAGGGAGTGTTCACAAACACCTTAGATTCAGAAGCTAGAATGAAACACCCATGCCCAGAAAGGGAATGACTGGCAGATACAGGTTACTTTTCAAGTTCAACCAGACTGTTGCAAATAATGAGGCAGCAATCAATTCTTTCATGGAAGAGTCAACTGCAGGAAGAGCTCACCTTGTCCTTGGAGCACAAATGAAACCTTCATTTGGTGCCTACGACAGGAAATCTATCGAATACAGCACTGGAGAAGGAGAAAGCCAAATGGGTAAGCAAAGGTAGATACTGCAGGAGCAGCAGATGATGAGACTGATAAGTCCTACCCAGGAGTAACCAGATCATCAGCATCAGAAGGCATGACTAAGGAGGAAGCTCCATCAGAAGACACACGCTAGACTTGACAGCAGTGATCGCAAAGCAATGAAAGGAAACGGAGTCCTGTAGAATCACTGGCAACAGAAGGAAGCACAATATTTATAGGCAAACTGCTGGGTACACAATACTACTAGCTCAAGGACCAATTCTTCAACACTACACACACCAAATCAGAACACTGTTGACCCAAGCACAAAAGGCACTGCAAATACGGCTCCATTCTAAGGATGAGAAATGCAGTATACTGCTAGATTTTTACCATACTTGTCTGCACAGATACACTGAAGCGTGATTAAGACAAAGTCAATCAAGAGGAAGAATTCTGAATATACAATTTCAATAAAAAAATATGAATGCACTTAACATTACCAAGTAAAAAGAAGCAAAATTACAGCCACAACAGAAATGAGAACCAGGAGCAATTATTTTTGTAACAAGGGAAAAAGGGAAAAACACTTGAGTTAAACCACCCCACTAATAATTAGGGAAGGGTTAAAAAATTACTTGACACAGCCTATTATACTTGGCAAAGAAAGCCCTACATATTAAAAAGAATTATTAGAACCTGAAAATCACTAAAACTTATTACAAAAGCACTCGACATGGGAAAAGTGAGTGCTCGCATTAGCTCAAGAGGCTATGTCTGTCACTGGCCAAATGGTAAAGAGAAATAAACACACAGCATCATGCTATGTGGATAAAAGTGAACATAAAGGAGTGATTTTGAATGACAGATGGAGAACATTGCACTGGTTCTGGAAAGCTCGGCTCATGCTTAGTGACATGTTTTCTTTCCAATGTCATCAAAGTTAGTGTGTTCGGACCCATTTTAGTGTAAAAAAACTTTATGATCACAGGGTTCATAATAACAAATGCCAAAGACTCACCAGGGAATAGTTAGGTCACCACATCAAACAAAATTTGTGATAGTACTTGGACAAAAAATTTGTTGGTTAAGCTCTAAGAACCGAGAATAACTGGGACCTTCTACGTGAGCAACATTTTAAAAGGTGTAGTTTGGGCCATAAGAAAAGTGCATGTTAATCTGGTTTAAAATAAGCATCAGAACAAATACCCATACCTTAGACAAAGGGCCTCATCCAATCAGCAGCACTATTCAGTGACTAAAAAATGTCCACAACTTGCATGAAGAAGAGAGACTAATTCCAGGAGTGGCTACATCACATGCAATATGATCTGAAATAAAAAAAAATATATACAAATTAAAATAGGTATGTAAGCTTTAGGCTGCACTGATTTGTGTTGCTAAGCAAATTTTCTCTGCCAACAAATTTCAAGTAGTGTTAAAATATAATGTATCTTTCTTTTACATCATTGCATAGAACATCTACAATGAAATCAGTAATGACAAGGAAGTTGTGTAATTAAAATTTGTACAGCATATTTTAAGGAAAAACAAATTACTGTATTGTATCTAATCATGTTGGCAGGGGCACCAGATACAAAGTTAGGAGCCCAACCCTAAAATAACAGCCCACCCCTGGAATACTGACAAAGCCCGCACTAACATAGTTCCAAATATTTGATGGTGAACACCCTGGTCACAGCTATCACTAGTAGCTTTAAATAAAAAATTTTAGTTCCAGGCATACTTTTTCCCGTTTAACATGAAAATTCAACAAACTTAGACATATTTATTCCATTTATAGAAAAGTATACTGATGATCTCAACTCTAGGAGCAAATTACAGCACAGCTAGAGCACCCACCCCTAGAAGGGACCCTTAAGGGGATAAGGAAGAAAATAGGACAGCAGCTAAGCTAGAAAGTAGTAAAGGTGACAAGCATATAGATGAACATCTAGAAGCTGAAGTAATGGTACAAAAACTCATCAACACATTCCCGATTTGATTATTTGAAAACTTATAATTCTGATATCTTGTTTGCTTTGTGCTTTCATTTTTCATACCATCGTAAAAGCTGTATCAGTTTGATCCTGTATGTGGTTAGGTGTACAATGAGTATCCTTTCACCTGTGCTCTCTCTGCCTTAACTCCTATCAGTTCCAGGTTTTCATCTATCACCTTTTGTATTTTTTAAACCACCTTACATCTCCATCTTCGAGATCTATCTATTTTTTAACTGCTGGATCTCTCAGCCACTTTCTCATATGCAATAGTCTTTCCACTGCACTCTGGTCATGAATCTTCACATTTGTTAATTTTAAATAATTTTCCCATTTCTGTTGTCATTGCCCATGTTCCTGCATGCACATAAAAATAAAGGCATTATGTAACCCTCATACTTCTTTTTTATCTCTGAAATAGGATATTTTCATTTACCATCTCCTAAACATCTTTTCGATTTAAGTCCTGGTATCAACCACTTGGTTATTCATTTTCTTTTTCCCATCTTGCTCTTCTAATACAATATGTACATTCCTTCATCATCACATCCAGTGCCTTGTGATACTACTATTCTTCTCAAAGCTTTGTTTTCAAATTGACAGAATCTTTCTTAAATATTGTCTTAACATAATTCATGTTCATATAAAAATACTGTACATTAAACTAGACTTCTGTATAACCTTACTTTCATACACAATCTCATACTTTCATACACAATCTCAGTCTATTTTATTTCCAAATCTAATGTCTGATGTTCCCAATTAAAATGTCCAAACTTGATTTTCATTGCTACAGAAATTCATGTGTCACAACTACTTCAAATGGTCTTGAAAGTTCACATCATTTTATGTACCGTAGTAATTCAGGCGTCCAACCTCCCTGAAATGGTACTGTAAGATTACAAAATCGTAATTACTATAGTAAATTCATGTGCCAAAACTACTTCAAATGTTCTCTGAAGCTCACATGATTTTAATTGCTATATTAATTCATGTCTCCAAGCTAGTTAACATTTTCTTGGATCAGAATTTTTAATTACTAAATCACTTTCCAATAAGTCAGGTAAATTGTACAGGTAATCACTTTCCAATAAGTTAGGTAAATTGTACAGGTAATCACTTTCCAATAAGTTAGGTAAATTGTACAGGTAATCACTTTCCAATAAGTTAGGTAAATTGTACAGGTAATCACTTTCCAATAAGTTAGGTAAATTGTACAGGTAATCACTTTCCAATAAGTTTGGTGAATTGTACACACAACAGAAGTGTTTGGAGAGCGCTCATTTCATGCCTAATCCAGCAAAGGGAAAATAGGACATAAAAATGTTAATGATGATGATGATTACCATATACATACATGCTTTCATCCAAATCAGCAATTCAAAGCACTACAAAGTACTGTAGTACTACAGCTCAAACTGTTAAGCATCAACATCAATAACTCTTCCCAGAAAACTACCACAAAGTTTTACTAAGAAGGGAATGATATACTTCTGGTACTGAGCAGAGTGACATCTCAAGATGCTGAAGCTCTTAAAATTAGCACAAATTAATTTTATGGAGGCACATAAAAAATACTGTTGCTGGAAAGCGTGACATCACATCCTAAAGATAAAAGGCCCATGAAGCTGCTGATACCTTAACAGTCGGCAGTCAAATGCAAGTTCTGAAGCATTAATGTTATTGTCCTTCTATTTTAAGAAAGCCTTGCAAAACAATGCCTCTGAAAGTTACTGGCTGCAGTGATGTATTTGCAAGTGTTGTGAAAAAAGGACAGCTTGGTTTTGAAAGTAACACCTAGCCTGAAACATCTGTTAGGATTTGATCCAATACCTTGACAGGAATACAAGAAGGCTCCTTTAACAACTTTAGAATAAAAAAGACAGACAGAATTTCATTGCCTACTTGTCATGTAAACCAGTAGCACCACAAACAAATATAATCATTCCTACTGGAGTTGTGATAGATTCCAAATTGTTGTGTTGTCTCAAATGCTCCCTCCATCCCCACTAATGAGTCAATCCTGTAAATAATCCTACACCTCTGACAGACATTCTCCAATGCTGAAGTGAGCAATCTCTACAGTGGCTGGTTAGCTAACAGCCCTTTCTTTCTTAATCTTTGCTGTGGAATTGTCTTTTTCCTCCCATTCTTGCTGATTCTTACAGATTCCATCTTCCAAAGGGCAAGATAATTTCCTGCAGTGCTAAGTCAGACTGTTCTTATTCCTTTATTTCTGTTTTCTTACAGGCTTGGGGTCATCGGTGCTACTTTGAAGAAATAAACTTAAAATTTAATTAAGGTCTCACTGAAATTGTAGGGATCCTTTGTTTTAAGATAAATTAGTTTCCATGTGATACATATTTAGTAAATTGCAGCATTGTACCTCAGCCTAAATAAAGAAAATGTAACTGCATCACTTTATGGTATGGTCTCCAAGTTTGTATTTGTTAATTTTAATTGCCCGTATTTTTTTCTTTTTCAGTATGATGGGAGTTTAGAACGACTAGCAAAGGAGTCAGATGTGCTTAAACAAGCGTATGGCCATTTCTTTGATCTAACAATAGTAAATAATGACATCGAAGAAACTATCAGACAACTTGAAAAGTCAATCGAAACTATGAACATGACACCGCAGTGGGTGCCTGTGTCATGGGTTTACTGACAGCCCGCCCCTCCCCGAGACAGTCCCTCTGACTGTTATTGCTGTGGAACATCAAGGAGCAAAGAGGCTAATAGACGAGCCCACCAACACCATCGAAGGTGATCCAGTGGAGCATAGAACCACACAACCATGACCAGAGTGCCACAATCAAAGTCTAACAAAACATGCCTCATTTTATCCTAAGATATAAAACAAAAAAAAATCTAAAAAAAAAAATTATCAAATTTCCGCAGTCACTTCACTGCATTACCTGTGTCACTACGAATGACTTGTGTGAAAAGTGGTGGTAGAAAAATAATGAGTGATGATGGAAGCCTTGACTAAATAATTTAAACAAAACTTACATATAGATGATGGTAACTTGCTCAAAATGAGATTTCATATAGGTACCTTTATTTTTAATTTAGCTGGAAAAGGCTTTTCAAACTGTTGAGGGAGAAAACTGACTTTTCACCAATTTTACATCTGTTGGCATTGTCTCTGCAGAGTGAAGTATGTTTTCCTCTATTTGTATCACTAAGACACTTGATTTTACAGTTCTTCAACTGAATCATGAGAATTTATGCAGTCAATTTGTGAGTAATTCCATTATAGAATAAGTATTAGGTATTCTAATTTCTTGAAAAACTGAAATGCAGAATCACTTGCATTTTTAAATTTCCTTATATACATTGTTTTTCATACTTTTAGATAACCTTTATTTGCATAATTTTATTTACATACCCCATTATTACAGGAAGACCTCCATAGCTTGGGATATACCTTGTTATTTAACAATACAGTAGTCCTTTCTATCATTGTCTGAATTATCTTCCTACAGGAACACTTGCACAAAGTAGATTAATTTTATGAACCGACAAATTAGTAATTATACACAGAGAGGAGACAAGTTATGGCACAATAGTGACAAGCTATTTTTTGTAACGAAAGCAATTAAATATTTATTTTTTTGTGGAAGTACTGTAATAGAAAAACCAAGGCCGTAGACGCAGCAAGAGATCACTGTCATCAGAGACGAGAGCCTGCTCGAATCTATGTTGTACCATGGTTGTGTATGGTTCTCTTGAAAGGTGACGGGAGTTTCGAGAGAGATAGAGGCTAAAATGTGTAGTTTATAAGGGACTTTGAAAAGTCTTAGGGGAGAAGTTCAGTTTACAATATAAGGTTTTTGATACAAGTGTGTGAATTTTGTTTGAAGTTATGGTTCAATCAAACACCTCTGTATTAAAAGAAATTGCTGAGGTGGTCACGAATTTACACAGTTTTTATATACACTACATATGTGTATGAATGTGTATGTATGTGCATATGTATATATTCATATATACATATACATAGTACACATGTGTGTGTATATTTTTATATGTACATATAGAGTATTTTGATATGCAGTACTGTATATGAAAGTATATATATGTGCATATATATATATTACTGTAAATTGAAAATTTGTAGGATCCAGGACATATTAGGAAGGGTTGCACCCAAGCACAATAACCTAACAACTGGAGATATATATATATATATATATATATATATATATATATATATATATATATATATATATATATATATATATATATATATATATATATATATATATATATATATATATATATATATATATATATATATATATATATATATATATATATATATATATATATATATATATATATATATATATATATATATATATATATATATATATATATATATATATATATATATATATATATGTATATATATATATATGTATAATTATATAAATGCATATTTATATATATATGTATATGTATAATTATATATAAATATACATATATGTATATATATAATTATATATATGTAATATATAAATATATATATATGTATACATATATAATATATTTATATATGTATATATATAATAGATATGTATACATTATATATATATATATATATATATATATATATATATATATATATATATATATATATATATATATATATATATATATATATATATATATTGCCAATAGATGCAGTGTTCTTGAAGTTCTGGAAATCACTAAATATCCTCTGTACATTTCACTGAGGACAGATTATCTGTGTACACTTATAAATAATGTTTTTATAAACAAATATAGGTTGAACCAGTTGTTCCTTGTACATGGATTTTAATTGTTATATAGTTGCAGTACAGGTAGTGAGCCAGTTTATGCTATTGTAAAACTGAAGACACTAGGTAATCTCTGTATATTTCGGTCACTTGCTATATTTCTTTTATACAGTACTGGATTTGTAATAAGTTTGAACTGCAAGAATGATAGTGGGCCACATTTGTGGCTATGACCAATTGAAGTCGGGTCTCAGCAAGAAAACATCAAATAAAAAAGTTTTTATACTTGTTTAGCATTTTTGTTACTTATTTTTTATGCATCAGATTTTTCTAATCACACGTTATATACTATTTAGTTCTGCTAAAGCTCAAAAACTAAAATGCGATGGTGCATCAGCATTGAGATGTCAATAATATTTTGTTCCTTGGCCTTGCTCAGATCTGAATCAGATTTTTGGATTCAAATAATGGTCCTACTTGTTTTTAATGTGTATTAAATACACTTATCCCTACATTATATATTTTTTTTTTGTTTCCCGACCAATTTTGCAAGGTTCCAAATGGGTTTGTTGGATGGATTACTGTTATAAAACAACTGAGTAGATATAGAACATTTTTCTTGTTACATTTGAATAATGTATAGGAGACAAGTGTGATGATGGAGTTCTGCTACATTTAAATCCTGTCTCAGTGTCGCCTCCACTTTTGTTCAGAAAAGATGCAGGGCAGTAAAGTCGCCTCTACATCTTTTATGCCTTGAGTTCAGTGGAAGCTTCACCACTTCCCTTTCAGAATGGCTTTACTGCTGTGGATCTTCCTGTGTGTGCAGTGGATTATTCAGTTTATGCCTTGTCACTTAAAGCTTGCTTAAGTCATTTCTTCCAGTGCAGAATGCCATACGGGTACAAAGGGAAACTAGGTTACATTGTCTTCACTTGGGGCATTCTTGAAGAATGGCATTATTTCCTTTTTTTATTACATGGAGTGTATTTCAGAATCATGCTCAGTGCAAGCCAAGGGCTAGACTACCATTTTGTCCTCTTTCATAAGTGTCAAAACACCCATCTGAGATTTTTTACATACACTATTTAAGACATTCATTTTGGGGAATTGAGGATTTAAGAAGTTACTGAACCTATTTTCTGATTATTGCCCAGAATCTGAGATGACTCAGGCAGGAAATTCTTAAGCGGTAGCTAAGAGTTGTAGATTATTCCAATTTTATTTCAAGAGAAAAAGCTGTATGATGTATAATGTCACAGTTTTAATATCACTGTAAGAAAGCAGCTGTTAGCTAATAAAATAATTTTTATATGTTTTAAATTTTGAATACCTGTATTTGAATTCTTAAGTTTAACATCCATATACATAGTTATACAATATTTAAATGTATATGTATGTATAGGACTTTTGAGTCCATAAAACAGGATATTTTTGGTACAAGATCAGCCAACAGCTGAGAAAAGCAAGTATCTCTAGTATAAATGATATGAACAGCTATAAACTAACTCTGTACCATAGAAATAACACCCAGCAAAATAGCCCAGCCAATTAGAAGCTGCTCCCAGCCAGTGACTGAAACACCACTTGCCTGTGCATTTGAATCCTCAATGCAAGCAAAATGGTGGTGTCACATTTAGTCCCTTTCCGCAAGAACATGCTTCCCATAAACATGCTCATGAAAGTGCAAATGCCTTAAAGTTGCAAACTTGCAATGAACAATGCCCTGTTATGTAGCAGTGTTCTTGGAATTGATCCCATAATATACTGGATTCCCTCACTTCCTTAAATCATTTTTCACTCCCAAAACATACTTCTGCCATCTTCATAAGGAAAAGACGATATCTGTGCAGAACAAACTTTCCTAATGTCTTCGCATTACTGTGTCCTTTAATTTTGTGTATAAAAAATGTATGGAACTTTTCGGTTGAGAGATTAAAACCCTCGGCCAATTTATTTTTGGGGGGGAAAAACATTCCAAATTGGAACTGAACTTTTATGTATGCAATAAGCCCTTGCAAACAAATTTTAGTTTACTCTATAGAGGTTATTTCAGCAAAACATGAAGCCCAAAGAATTCGTTCATGCATTACCTCCATTTACTGATCCATATACAGTATGTAAAAAATTTTATCAAATATGAATACTTCCGAAAGCTTAATATAAAACTGACTGAAATACATAAAGCAAATGTACTTTATTAATACTGTTTACAAAAAAAAACTCATATAGAATATCTACATTTCACCAATTGTTTGTAAATGCATTTCTCACAATCTTGTGGATCTGATATTTTTTGTTACCCATTACATCACAGATCGGATAATTCACTGAAAGCAATTAGCACTTAACGGACAAATAAATATGCTTGCTTATCATTAGAACTCCATGATAAGAAAGCTACCCGAGAGAAAAACCACCACTGCCAAGAGTATGTGAACAAATCAATCTGTCTTAAAATTCACGATGTACCTAGTTTTTCAAAGTCCAATTTAATACGATCATTTATGGATGGTTAACTCCAATATCCAAAAATAAAAAGAAATCAATAAAATAATGACAGATTATCCCATATCAGGTTAGCAAAATACAATAGCTTATGACAACTGCAATTCAAAATTTTAATGAGAATAAAAATTTATATTTCAAAAGGTCTGAGATTCAAACTATATGGTGTAAGTTAGCACTTGCCAAGTACCAAGGCAAACTTGACAACTTTTGGCAAGCACCACTATTAAAAATAATTTAAGAGAGCAGTCTCATGAAAAAGATATCTAATCTAAAGTTACCTTAAGACTAAGCATGCTGTAAAATTTTTAAATCATATTTGCAATTGCATAAACTTTGCAAGTTATCCATACAACTTGCAGGATGCTATGGAGTTAACAGCCTAGAAGCAGTTTGAGCTTTAGAAAAAATGGATTGTCTTATGACTGATCATTGTCATTTCTATTTTGACTGTCAGCTAGCAAAATGGATGATTTGGCTAGTAAGGAAAGATGAAAAATTTTGTTAGCCAGGTTAAATTAATTTGGAGTATACTCAAGCACCACAAATTTGATACTTAAAGACCCAACCCACAAGATCACTCAAAACCTTTCCAGTGACAAGATACTTCACTTTACATTAGATAAATCCTGGTCCTTCAATACAATCTCTTTTCTTTAGTTGTAAATAAAGGGAAATTTTATGGTACTTTATCTAGATTTCCCTGAGAAGGGAGAGTAGTTCATCATCTCGAAGATGATTACCTACCATCACAACAAGTGCTTTTTTCAGGATAATGCAAGATCGATCATGGGTATAACTCTGTGAAATGATCTACCCACGGAGGGCATCTCCCTCAAAAGACTGATAAAATTCTGGAGTGGCATAACCACACATAAGCAAAGATGGTCTGGAGAAACGCTGACTCCAGATTGTTCAGTATTCCTCTGTAACAATAGTCCTTAAGTGTTGAAGAGGAATGTAAGCTTAATCCACACTCATGACGTGTTGCTAATTCTCTCTCTTTACAGCTCTTGGCATTACTGATCATCTAGTAACTGAAAGTGATATACTGTAATCATCATAATTCTCCATTCTTACTTGTATTACGTTCCCTTAGTAATGGTGAAAACAGTATTTGCTCGTGTCTATTTTTCTTAGAGTAAAATATCAATTACTATCAACATAATGAAAAATATTCAACCACAGACCTGATGATACCAAGTTCAAGAAATACAGTACATACGTATTCATGCAATAAATTGTCACTTTATTCAAGAAAATTAACTACAGTACTGGGCAATACACTAGACCAACATATATGAATTAAATAACTACTTAAAGCTGACATTTACATTAACAATGCCCTCATCAAAATATCAAGACTTCAGATGTTATTATCTTTGATGCATTGAACATAATATTGAACCAGATTAAACCTATTATGTACCGATTGAATTAATTTGTAACATGACATTTCAAAACATCTGCATACTGCAAATTTGAATCTAACATTACAAGAAATAAATTCTAAAACCTTCCAAACTCAAAGAAAATAAAGTTCATACTCCCCATGCAACAACTAAGAAATATTCTATCAAGAACAAAATAGGCAAGCAATCCTCAAACCCAAGAGTGAAAAAATCACCTCTCTGGCTCAGTCACATTCTGAAGTTCATCTTCAGTTAAGACAGTTTTCGACTTGGAATGCCTTCCGATACAGAATTGTTCCTTCGAGGCATTTTTGCACAAGCATACCAAATATCTTACTAAGGTACCCTAGCTGTTGAGTACCTCGCCCTCAATCTTGAAACCCACTTTCCCAAGAAGAGAATTCCCATTCGGTGCTGAACCCTAAACTAACTCTTCTTAAAAATAATGAGCGGGATGGCATCTCTTGTTTCCTGCCCTAAATTTCTACTTCCACTATCCTTAATGGTTTGAACTATGCATACAGATCTCAACAACTTAAATTTTTCAGCCAGATCTCAGAGCCTGGGTTGTCATGAATTCTCCATGTATTCATTCAACATGAAACACCAACCACAAAAACACTATGAACCATGTACCTTGTAAATGGTAAACAGGTAGCATTATTTGAACATTCTAAAATTTCCGGCTTTTTAGCAGTGCTGTACTTAAGAGCAAAACTTCTACAGTACATCTATAAACCCATACTAAAGAGGGAAGATGACCCAGCTCTATCAGGCTGCCAGCTTTTGGGCTCATTTAAAAAGAGGCAGCATTTTAGCATAATGAATATGGACTGTGAAACCATATTCAAAACTTAATGTACTTCCCAAAGTACGTTAATAGTGTGCTATGTAGTGTAACCCTAATCAACCCCAAAAGGTCAATTATAAAAATGCACCAGAATTCCCGTAAAAAAGCATCTGGTCATAGCCACGCTGAATTCCTGTAAACACGTCCAAATGACACTTTAGATAATCAAATTTCTTTTCAGTTGGGATGTTCTTCGTAAAAAGTAACAGAAGGAAATAGAAACGGCAATAACAACTTGGAATTGCAATCAGTGTAAAGGATGTTTGCTGCAATAAGCCAACCATGCAGAGTTGTAATCCCACCCAGACAAAAATATATGATTCTTCATTAAGTCAGTGTAAAGGAGTGCATCCACATGTTAAGAACCAAAATAAAAAGCAACCCAGTAGGCATCATAAAGTAAACTGGAAAAATATATGTGTGGGCTTCACAATAGGGTATTGTATTGAGAAAATCTTAAAAATTGACAGCCCTGAATAACAGTTTGAATTCAGCAGCCAAAGGGTCATACAAAACACAAATACCATAACACATTATTGTAGAATTTTTTTAACAGCCACTTCTACATTTTGCTCATCAGTGCAAGTAGAAATAACATATGACCAAGGAAAAATGCCAGAGGTGGTGCCCTACATAAAATGTGTCATCGGTGAAGCCTAGAGAATTTCATTATCAAAATCAGGAAACAGATTGCGGCAGCTAGCCAACGCTAGGTAACAAAGCTATACATTTCACATAAGTAAATCAGTGCATGAGCCACATGAAAAAGACATGCTTATCAAAAGAAAAACTGTTTAACACTTTTGGAAGAAAGTTCATGTTATGATCAATCTAACGTAGGCAAAGATTTACAGAGATAGCAACTGCATGTAAGATACACAACAACAGATAAGGGTTTATAATGAATGATACAAGCAGCTAACAGAAAAGGTACAACAGGTACAGTAGGTTACTCAGCCTCTAAATCAATGGTACAGAGTTGTTTATACTGGTGTCCAACAACAGAATAGAGATAATTCCTTTCCCAAGCTGAAGTGTTTCAGTCCATACCAAATATACAATCATACCTATGTACACAATTAATGCTTACATCTATATACAAAACTCCTATATGTATGTATACAACACACTTTATGCACAAACATTACAGTATGCACATGTAGTTGTAATGTACGCATGTGTATAAGTTAAAAATCTCAGTTTTTAGGTACTACTTAAGAATTCCATTGTAGCTCTGCTGACAAACTTTTCTAAAAAAAAAAAACAAACAAAAAAAATACGATACTGCCAACTATTTATTACTTACTTTGCTAAGACCTGTAGGAACCATTACGGAAGGTATTCCAAGGACTGTAGGTTATTCCAAAGACTGTATTGTGATAAGCCTAGAGTCTAAAATGCAGCCACATAGAATGAATTTTGTAATCATGTATTTGCTGGACAATTTACCTACACCTGTCTTTCAAGATGTAAGCACAAAATTTATTCAATATTCTAATACTTTGTGCCAAAGATACTACTGTTTCATGGTAAAGCTAATGCGATAGAGCAATGAACATATTGTACTTTCATACATATATACTTTGTTTGAACACTACAATCATAAGTTTAAGAAATTTTAAAAAAAGATTTTGTAAAGTAGTCTTGTAAAATCTTGTTAATAGTGCAGTGTATTTACTGTGATGTACCAAAGGAAGAGAGGGTAAATATTTTCATTTAAGGCACGCGTGACATAACTAGGGTTGGCGAGTCATTCACGAGTTTGCTTTAAGCTTCCCAAAGTGTGGCACAAAACTGCGACCTAAGTTTTCAAACAGTTCATCACTGTAAGTACAGACGTGAGGAAATTTATTTGGCACTGCTATTTACTTGGTCAGCTGCATACTGTCTTGCCTTCAGTTAAGGTTATTGTATGTATAGTACATGAGTTTGAAAGGTATTTTGATATGAGAAATGTTACTGCACTTTATTATTTTATTAGCATTGTATATATGATACAGTACGCTGTTAATATCATGAAAATATCTTGTACTTAAAACTTGAAGAATTTACACGCTCCAGCAGAGAAGCCACTTGCAAGATTTCAAAATTTTGCCATTTTTCAATAACATGGCAAAAGGCAAGACAGTCAAAAGTAGCAAAGTTCTTATAAAAATTGATAGGGAGGCATTTGATATGATAAAAGGCATTGAAATGGGTTTAGTTCTTAATATTTTTATGGCTTAATGTTGTAGATATTACTGAGAATTATAGTGGTTCAGTATTGACAGTTTCTTGTCAGCACACAATTTGCTGTAGATCCAGAAATAAATTTTTCATTTTTGTTTTATCATGATAATAGCAGTTGTTTTAGTTCTAATGTTTTTATTTTTTAAGTAATCAAAGGTGGCAAAGGCTTTGTTGCTGCTTGCGCGGTGAAGAGAGCTTTAAAGACCCCTCACGGCAGCTTCTGGTAAAAGCACATATCAGACACTAGTGGAACATTCAGCATTTTTTTCTCTCACCCTCCCCATGGCAAAATCTTTTCTCAAGAAAATAAAAAAATGGACCATCAGGTATTGTATTTCTGACAATGAATCTGCATTTCCCTTTTTTATATCAAATTATTCTATCTGGTAGACCAGTCTCTTCTTCCTAGGGTATTCATTTGCAACTATTGAATATTGTGATGCATTTTGGTCATTAAATGAACTTTAATGATGCTCCTCTTTCAAAATCTTAATTCATTGAAACAGAGCTTGTTAAAGTATCCCTCAAGAGTGAAAATACCTAATACAGTGTATCGATTTTAAACTTTCATTAACAAATATCTAGACTAAGATTTACTTCCACTTACATAAAACCTCAACTAGAAGCTGCCCCCTTCCCTACAACAAAATACACCTCTCCTACTCCTATCCTCTCCTCCTCATCCTCAGTCCTGAACCAGCTCCTCCTCTACCTTCCGCAACCTTGAGTGCACATGATTACTCGTTCTCTTTGGCATGCAGTGCTTGCTCTTCTTCTCCTAAGTCTCCCAGTCACTACTTTGTGTTACCAAGACCCTGAATTGCAGTTAAACAACCTGCTATGTTGAGAATTCAGTAATAAAGATTTGACCTTATAATGGCATGTTGGTAATTTTTCCTTATGGGTAATATGAATCTTTTGCACAGCTTTAGGATATGACATCATGTGATATACCATAAACATACAACAATGCAGCTCTTGTGAGTCGCCAAAATCTGTTACTTTAGCAAAAATGTTGCAGTGGGATGATGTCATTTTAACCACTGAAGGATCACTTTTATTGATACAATTAATCAATCTGATTGACGGACTTCCTAACGTTGCATGAAACCCTCAGTTTAATTATGAAACAAAAGAACAGACCTCATCTGTTTGGCAGTGTGCATAAATTTCAAAGACAGAACTGACTGAAATGTTTCTACAAAGAAAATTTTATTTCGGACAAAATGTTGGTTCATTCTAAAAAAAAAAAAGTATGTTTGGTAACAAATTGAGCTTTTCAACTTGTAAATTTTTATAAATAAAACTGCCTAAGTAAATTACTGAAGCACCAGGATTTTGGAGTTCAGAGAAATGTTTGAACACAATCAAGCAGTATTTAAGTTTTATGAAAATTTCATTTGTCTGATTAATTGAACAAACACAGCTAGTTAAGGTGTATGCATTTGGTGAAGAGTAAGTTTTCCTAAATGATAATGAACGTAACATCAGTCCACTGGCAAGATGTCAAATTGAATATGGTGCAAAATCTGATTTCTTTCTGATACAGGCATGTCACATTGGCTCTTAAATTCAAATTTCAGTTGATGAGAAAAAATTTGTGTACAATTTTATTTCAGATGATACTACTGACTAGATGTAACAATATAAGTGAAAAAATTTTGTGAAGCAAAAGCACCCTATATTTCAAAGTCTGGTTAGACAGGATAATACACACAAAAGTCAGCAAAAGTTGCAACTGCAAAATTAGCCATCAATTGTTGTACAGTCCTTTAAACTGAGGGTTTACTGTACTCAAATCTTATTCTTAAGGAAAATGAAATTTACAGTATTCGAAGACTCTCAGAGCTGCAGTAGTTTAATTTTGTTTGATGAGATTTTACAAATTTCCTGTATGTAGGGCAGACCATAACCAAAGTATGACAAATTGGTCTTCAGAATATATTTCTTCTTTAACCCTTCCCCAGTGGTGTTTATATGAGGCAGTCTTAGCTCCTGCCAACCTGATATAAGCCTGGTTTTTCATGGTAAAACTTTCGAATTGCCATGCTTTTCACGTTGTGGTTGGGCTACTATAAACTATCTAGTTTTCTTGCAAGTAGAATGGAGAAGCATCTGCTGGTTACAATGTTTACTTCATAGCAAATGGTACCGAGTCATTGCAAGTGGTATATAGTTATCCTCTCTACTCCCTCTTAGATGTAAGTTTGCACCCCACAAAGACGGGCACTTACACATCCTTCTACCGCCTCACTCTTTACCTCCCGTCACACCCTTGTTATGCAGATCTGTCTTTTTTTATATGTACAGTAACCAGATGCAATTTAATGTGATCCTTGTGTGTTTGTGCAAATTTGTGTGTGCGTTTCACAAACCACCAACTTTAAACTGAGTGCTGTACTAACAAAATAAAGATCCACTTGATTTTTCCTCAAAAGCTATACACTAGTTGAGTGGTGTGGAGTTATGGATTATTGCTATCTAGCCCAAGGCTTAATAATATTAAGCGTCTGACTTTTCCTTGCCTTGTGCAGTATGTATCCTGATTAAGCTATCTTTGCCTTCGTCAGTACATTATAATTATCAAATCAAGCACATGACACTAGCCTTCACACTGATGCAGTGACCAGCTAGCTATCAGAATTCGCTAGTGACACCATGTAAAGTGGATGTGGCCATGCTTTACCAATCACTAGTGTACAAAAGTTATGTTATAGTTCAATGACTTTCCATGAATCTGAAAGGAAGGTGTTGGTAGTTGCTGCTTTTTTTTACTAATTCCTTGTTCGTTCCACTCCTGAAGTTGAATAATAATCACTACAAAAAAGCAATGACGGTAGTGCAATAAGGAATCTAGAAACCATTTCTGGTCATCTAATGTGAAACGCCTCCATATTTTCATCAGCTAAACACATCACTTTATCTGGTGAATGCAGGTATATTTCAAGAACTTTCAATTTAATGGTACTAATCTGTCAAGCAATCTTTCCTACGAAATGGCCTATGATTCTAAAGTAACATGTTCAAGGGGTGTGAACAATTTATTTCAGTGCTCCCTGCTTGCAGTGTATTGAGAAACTTGTTGATTGCAGTCTGTTCATGGACTGGAAAATCAACTAGCACCAAAGTGAATTTACAGACTCCCATTTTCCAAGGAACTGCCCTCATAGCAGTGTTGAACTAATTTACATACAAGTTACAGAGAAACTACGTAATCAAATTCATACATCCACACAAGTAATAGCAAAATCTTAACAACAAACCCAACCCTTTCTTTACTTAACCACTCTTAAAAAATCAGCACCACGTATATCTAAATATTTTGAAAGATGCTAATAAACTATCAGATACCCTTGCAAATGCAAAAAGTCCCTTGGTGGATGAAAAAAAAAAGTTTGGACAAATTTGCTTCTCATTACTAACTGGCCATTAGCTTCCCATAGCCTTCACTCCATTACTACCACGTACTCTCTAAATTTATAGTACTTTACTCTCCAGTGCATTAAAACCATCATCCCCAACTAAGGACTACCTACTGATTGCTGTAAATGAAAGTTCTGTAATGTGTGTTTTCAAGTTTTTTTTCTGTTTGTTTACTGTATTGCAAATATATACCTAATTTCCATAGGAAATTCAAAAGATCGGTGTACTGTAGACACGTAGACTAGCTGAATGATTCCGGTCAGCCCATTTCCATGTTTTAGCCCTTAAAAGTTTCAAGGTACTTGTGAATAATTTTGCTGTTTCTGTCGTTTTTTTAAATACCATTGGGACTGTCTCTTTTACACCATTAGTGAGATATAAGTGTGCTCTGAATACTGAACCATAAGCTGAAAGAAAATAACGAGAGGCATTGCCAGAATATCAACGAAAATATTGAAATTTCGGAGCTTCCTGTGATCATTGACTCTTTTAACTACAGGTCACCCCTTTGAGATAAATTAATTAGCTCAGTGGTCAGATTTACCTTTTTAATAATAGTAATGGTACCTATTACTATTCACTAAAGGCTCTGAAACATCTTCATACAATCCTGATATCTTGAAAATCTCTGGCCATAAATGCATTTTCCTTTTAAGATGACGGCAGCATGAGTATCGTTGTATGATACACAAACATACTGCTTTTGACACATCCCTAACATTCTGATTCTTAATATGTTGAAAAGGTGAGCATATTTAGTGTGAGTTTCATCCATGAACGACAAATGATCCTGTGATAAACTACTGGGGCACTGAATATACAGTATATTACTTATTGCATACATAACTTAGAATGAAATTACAGAACTTAAAGTTTTAAAAAATATTAAGCTTAATTTTTCTTTTTTTTATGGGCTTATAGCTTACATAATGTACTGATACTTAAAAACAATACATTCAAAGCTTTTTATAATTATTAAGTGAAAGTGTACTCATTTTCAAAAAACTGAAAACTACAGCCCAAAATAATTTCCAATTCCCTACAGGACTTAACCTTTCTTGAATAAAAGCCACCTGGAGTGGAAGGGTCATTAAAAACTGCCACACAGATACTCTTGCTTTAACTCTGCAATATTTTGTATAAAAAATATTTAGCGAACAAACCACTGCCTCACTGGAGAATATCACTTTGGAACTCTAAAAGGCAGACTGATTACAATAAAATAATGCACTACCTGCAGAAGAAAGACACTAAACAGTGGTATACATCTACATAATTATAGTCTGATGTGTTCATACAGAGTACAAATGTCAGCTTCCCAGAAGATCATCAACTACATCAGCATGAGACCAAGCTACAGTAATCTCTTGATTATTCGGATTAACAGAGCCACTCCCTGTCGGACATGGGCGAAATCTGGGTAAATTCAAGTACTCCACAAATGTTCAGCAGTAACTCCATACCCTTCCTCCCCTCACCTTGTCAATACCACATAACTGTAAACACTAAATATGCTTATGAACAACCACCATCACACTTTGAAATGACAACTTACGCAAAAAGCAATTATCTACCCTATTTTCCCATATGTAGGACAAAATATACTATATAGATACATTTAAAAAAAAAGGCAATCCCTTTTTTTATCTCTCGTATGCAACATGTGTTAGGGTAGGTAACATAAACAATTTTTTCATTTTCCCCAAACACTTTAAAATACATTGTACACAAAAAAGGTAAACCCCTTTCTTCTCTTGTACACAACACGCAATACAGTAGGTTCCACCTCTTTTTTTTTCCCCCAGACACTTTAAAATACATCCTACATCCTACACAAAAGTAAACGCCTTTTATACGTCTTTTCTTTCTCTTGTACACACCACGCAATACAGTAGGTTACACAACTTTTTATTTTCCCCAAACACTTTACATTATACACACACAAAAAAAAAAGCAAACCTACAAATATAAAATTACTTTTTCTCTGTCACCAACCTGTGTGCGCTGCCCCTGGTGTTTACGATAGCTGGACTTCTTGGCTGAAGGAGCCTCACATCAACAAAGGCTCCAGGAGTACTCGCCCGCGGGTTCCAAGCTGAAGGACTGAGCTGACAAAGAAGTGGATGGCAATGGGCTTGGGTGCATGGGAGTTTGGGATCTGAGGAAGTTGTCAAGGGTACTTTGACCATATGAAAGATAATTCTGCTTCACAATGACAATCCTTCAATACCCTCACATTTGTGCAGTCGGGTCCAAGGCCCCAGGGAAGTCACTGGGGTTGGTGTTGGAGTCTTCAATACCTCAATATCCATATTGAAGGCCATGTGGTATGCTTGTACGAGGGCGCTCTCTGTGAAACAGCCTCGTCTTTATCATCGTCATCTTCAGGCACTTCTTCGTTACCACCAGCAACCTTAGCAGTTACCTCGCAGTCAGGAGAGCAGTTGGTAGCCAGGATCACCACTGTCGTCGTCCAGCAACTCCCGTATGTCATCTTTGGGAATGTCACCACCCCCAGTCACGAGTTCGGCACAGAAGTCATCGACTTTGAACCCCTGGAAGTCCATCATGCCCTCTTCTCTATTCAGCATACAGTTCCAGGTGTGGCTGAGGGTCTCTACAGTGATGTCCCTCCATGTTAGCAGACTTCTGTGAATACTTTAGAAGATTTTCCAGTGTATTACCCCTGTGCATCTAAGCCTTGTTCCTTTTCCTCCTCTTCCTGAAATACTTCCATCACCTCCTCCAAGAACTTCCTCCAGTATAGCTATTTTACTGCAACAAAAACACCTTGGTCCACTAGTTGAACCAGCGCAGTCCTATTAGGAAGCAAATACATGACCCTAATACAAGCTTCATCACCAGCCAACTGGGATGTCTTAGGATGCGCAGGTGCACTGTCCATGAAAAGCAATGCCTTCGCCCAATATCTAGCATTGCCATGGTCCTGTCTGATGATGAACAACCACCTTAAAAAATTATTATGGAACCAATAGGTTACAATCTTGGGAAGTGAACCAAGCCTTTATTGAATGATACCATATCGCTGGGAGCCTATCCATGAACCCACACAGAGGATGTGGTTGCTTTGCATGTTCAACCACCACTGGTTTTCAACAATGCCCACCAGTAGCATTGCGTATAAAGCATAACGTGTTGCTTGGAAAGCTTCTGACCTGGTCAACTCTTTTCCTTTCCATCAGCCAAGGTGTTAGCAGGTAAGAAGCAGAAGAATAGACCAGTTTGGCAGCATTGTAGATTTGAACCACAACAGCCAACTTTCGGATGCTTTAGTCTGCAACCTTATGCAGGCCTGCAAACCTCGTAGCTACAGCCTTCAAGTCAGCACCACGTACATTCACACCAGCAGCCATTTGTTGATGAAACACACCAAGGTCAACTCCTTTTCATGGCCTTTTGCCACGACCTTGCAGGCCTGACTCCAGGATGTCTTTTTACGAAAGCTCAGCTTGTCCTGAGATGTCTTAACATCCTGCAAGGTTGACCAGGCAATGCCATACTCTTCCATGATACGTGACTTAGTCCATCCTGCCTTGATTCTCCCAATGATTTCTAGTTTCTGTTGAAGGACAAACATCTTCCTTGCCCTCTGAAGATGAGGTGGGCCATACAAAAAATGCATAGCACCATACACAACACCAGCAAGAACTGCAATGCTGCAGGCACTGTAATGAGAGCCACATCCTCAGGGTACAACATTGTGGAAAGCAATCCACTTGCAAACAGTTCAAACAAGCAACTGATCACACACGATTGTACATGGAGGGAAAACGCTCTGTTACCTAGTGCACTGATGTAGCCAATCAGAGTAAGATATGTTTATGATGCATATGCCTCTCAGCCATTAAAAAGCAAAAAATCACAATGTACATGTTCCCCTAATTGTAAGAAAGCTTACAAAAAACACGAGTGCTTGCCTACCCACACACCTCTATCATACGGTAATAAAACATGACGCATTCACACTAGCTGATAAAAAACGATAAAGTGACGTTTCATGACATAAGTGACATTGTGCTTTTAAGCCAATAATAATCGCAAAAGCTTTCTCTCTCTCTCGCTTTGTGTTTCTTAGTGCAGTATCACGGATTGCCTTTTTTTGTGCTTTGCTTAATTTACTGTAAAGTACTGTACTTCATTACAAGTTTAGTTGACTAAGTACTGTATGATTACCACACAACAGTACACAAATGAATATTTTATCACTGACGATATTTCCCCTCAAATTAAAAATATTTAAAATGCAAAACTGTAGATGTCGGCAACATGCTGACCTGTCTATAACTTGTCTCCACTGTCATCAAGCAAAGGGAAGGCGTGTGTGCATACAGCATATGTATATGCACACACTCGATATTAAAAGTGGTTATCTCTTTTGGGTTGTAAAATTGACTTTTTTATTCTTTTATGCTGTGAAATTACAACACACACAAAATAAAACATGAGAAAATGCAGTAAAAATAATGAGAACTGCAAAATGAAAATTTTAAAAAATGGAAGGAGTGTTTGTTATACACGTACATGCTAGGAAATATCAAATGCATTTGTCTCTTTTGGGTTGCAAATCTGTTTTTTCATCTTCTGTGCCATGAAAATTATGACAAAACACATTTAAATAAAACATGAGAAATGCAATAAAAATAAAATCTAGAATAGCATAGAATAAAAAAAAGGGTGTGTGTGTGTGTTATAAGCTTTAACATATGTGATACCTCAGTTATTCTCTCTCTCTCTCTCTCTACTGTATCTCCTCTTCTTTGCTTAGTGCTTGATATATTTCATTACAAGTTACTGTACAGTACTGTCCATATCCTTTACTAAGATGTGGAAAAAGCAAAAACATAAAACACAAAAAGCTCTAATGACGTTAAATGCCTGCCTACCCCTCTCCTCCCATCCCACACTGCAACCCCACCCGCTTCCAGCCAGGAAAATTCCTTCCCTGCTCCACCAACCTTCCAAAAAAAACCCTTTCTCTAGGTGAGTCTTCTTGTAAACAGCCTTACTGTTGCTCCCCTCCCATGATCCCCAAACATCTGACCTCTCACACCTTGGAAACTTTCCCAGGCCTCCCACATCCTCCATACCCTTTCTCAGTCTGTTTACGAGTGTAAGCAGTGTTACCAACATTTCCTTAGGTCGTGCAGCTTTGCCAACCATAAGAAAGCTTTTCCAAATATTTTCAAATTTACATAAATATTTTTGGTCCCTGGTCTAGTTGTGTTGGATAATGTCAAGGTCCAGATAAGGTGAATCAGGATAATCGAGAGATTAATGTAAATAGAAAAGAACTCTTATTCTGACATCATCAGGTAAGAAAAGTCATAGACGCTATCAACTTACACAAGGATAAAGTATTGCCAAACCAGGTTTAAGTTGGACAGAATTAGCTCTGGTATGGTTTGTCTTGGAAGCTTGTGAAACAGCACAGGTTAGTAGAGAATCTGTTAAGTTTCAAAACTAGGCCATCTGTATAAAGTATATTTCATGGGTCTCTCTCTCTGCATTCCTTAAGGCTCCCTCCAATTCTATAATCAGTGAATCAGTTCTAATCCTTGACTGACACCAACATACACTTAAAAAGCTTCAGAAAACCTGCCACTGACTACTGTGTTATAATTTTATCTCTTAACTATCCTCTACCATTGTACAGAAAAATTTTTTTCATACCCATCAGTTTACATCTGCCTAATCCTGCAGCCCCTGGACGCACATCAAGTGGGGGTAACCTTCTGGGAAGCACCTCTGGTGGTAATACTGTAGTGGTAATAAGTTATTCTTTGTGATGCAGAGTTGGGAGAAGGCATCGTTTTATTTATTTTGTGAACTGACAGTTTTGTATTAGTGGGACTTGACCAAGGCCCTTTGCATTACACTGTGCTGGAGCCAACAGCAGTGATTATTTAATAAAAATTCCCCAGCAAAACTCTTCCCAAGTAGCTATTTAGGCCAGAAGGCCTTTATATTATAGGTCAGAAGGCCTTTTATATTATAAAGGGATTTCAACCAGGACACTGAGGCATGCAACCTTCTGAGTGAGGGAGTAGAAGACTCTGAATCTCCGTACTAACATGTAAGTACCATGATCTTGAGAAACACGAGAAACACAATGTATAACTCAAAAGAAAAGGGCGAGACTAATAGAGAGGCCCGCCCACCCCATCATAAAGTTTGGCCCATCACAACCAGAGGGACAAGAATTAAAATACACCTTTGGATAAAAAACAAATTTTCTATTGTATATAAGACGGGACACTGAATATTCTAATAACATGGATACTTATGACAAACATGAGTCCACTTTACATTTTCCAAAGGGCTGAGAAAGAGAAGGCTGTAAAAAATATGAAATTCTTCAAGGGCATTTGATCCTGAGAGCCTTAAGCCAAGGTACATAAAAGTCTAAAGACCTGAGATGAGTGTGTAAAGAAGGCATCAATGATCCCAGTTGTTCAGACTTAAACACAAATGGTTAATGAGAGCTGCAACGCTGAAGTCCCCACTGCTAAGAAGTGATTCCAGTGCATCCAAGCACAGAGGTACTAGGGCCACTGTAGCATCCTTTAGACATCAGGCTTGACTAGAAAATACCTCGAACACAGAGAGACGGGAAGGTACATACAACCAGGAAACCACTGGAGCCATGGCCCATCCAAAATCTTAGTTAAGGTCATGGAACACTGATCGGCAGTCTGTTGAGTTGTAAGGCTGCATCCACACAATCGAGCTTCGTTCGACGAACTTTGTCTGGTGTGACGTCAGAAGTGGGCAAAGTTCTGACTTTGCTCGCCATTTCTCTGCTTCTGACGTCACATCGGACAAAGTTCATGTGGACGCAGCTCAAGTCTCCTGGCAAATCAATTGTTTCCTATGTAAGTTGTGGTCACACTTTCTTGGGGGTTTTGATCTAATTCTGATTACTGTACTAGAAACATGCTTGAAGATCAGCAATACATTCCATCCATTTGGCCATCTCTAAAACTCTCACCTCTTATCCTAATCCCCTCTAATCTCCATCCTCCAAATCTTTACCCTCCACACAATTTGATATTTTTCCCTGAAACTCTTGCCTTAGGCTGCGTCCACACGATCGAGCTTTGTTCGACGAACTTTGTCCAGTGTGACATCAGAAGCGGACAAAGTTCTGACTTTGCCCGCTGTTTCTCCGCCTCTGACATCATATCGGACAAAGTTCGTCGAACAAAGCCCGATAGTGTGGACGCAGCCTTAGTCAACATGCCAGCTATTTGATGGTTTCCTTCTATCCATCTCACCACCTTTATTTCTCCAGACTCTATTGTTTCTCTTATTGCTGCAATATCAATTTTTAATCTCTCACTACTTCCTCCTGTGCTCGATTTAACTGCAGTCATTAGTGTTTTATACGAGTTTTAAACAAAGCTAATTTTCTCTCACCTGCTATCTCTTCCCACTACAGCCTCCCCCACACACAGAGCTTCTGCTTCACTGGTAGATTTAGCTACTCAACTGATTTTCTAGATTTCCACCATTTGGGACTTGTCCCCTTACCATCAGTCATGGATATCACATAACCCAATTGTGTATGACCATCTTCAATATTCCCACATGAAGCATCTGCATAGGCTTCCCAATAAATCTTTTCTTCCGACTCACTCGTCACTTCTCCCATTATGTTCTTAACTTTTCTCACAATTTACATCAGCTTTTCCATATCTTGGGTCATTCCTTCTTCAAAAGCTTTACTTAATTCACCAACATCATATATTTCTGGCACAGTTTGAAGCCGTACCCAATTCAACTGCCCTACCCCTGATCTATACTCTGCTAACTCCTTTTGTCCTAACACTACTACCTGTAAATCTTCTCGCTTCTGGTTCTCTTAAAGAATTTTTATACTGCCACTGATTGAGACATTCTATTTTCCTTTTGCTCTACCATTACTCCTATATACACTAGGTCCCTGACTTACAGCGGGAGATCCATTCCAGCGCTGCGCTGCAAGTTGATTTCTGCAGCAAGTAGTGTTTCGCCGTTACTGGCGCTGTAATTTGATGCTGCATCAAGTTACAGCGCTGCTAACTTCACACCTAGCTTGCTGTTAACGCTGTCAACGGCGTCATAACTGGATGCAACACCAAGTTACGGCACTGTAAAACGCCATTAACCAAGCTAAAAAAGCGCCTTAAGATCGAATCCGCTGTAAGTTGGTGAGGCACTGTACTTAAAACGCTTACTTTCTTGTTCTCCTACTTGCAATTTCCTGACACTCTCCTTCAAAAAATCCTTCAGTTCCTCCATAACAAAAATCATCCACATGTACGTAAAATACCATTCAATTTATTCTTTCCCCCAACAGAATATTGGGTTCTGATCTACTTCTCTCACCTTTAAGCTCCTCCACCAGTTTTACCTCCTTACAATACCCAGCTTTGATGCGTCCTTTAGCCCATACACATTTTCAATTTCCCTAACCTTCTCCATCCATCTTCACTACGTGGTTTTAAATATACCTCTTTGTATTTCATCACCTAAATATGCAGATTTTACATCTAATGTATAGCAAGTCCTATCCTTCAATTCAGTTATTGTCAAAAGAAAATTTAAAAATTTCTGCATTATTTATTAAGCAGTTAATGGCACTCAATTACTGACCAATCCACTTCATTTTTCATCTTGAAGCTTTTTTTTTTATTATACCTACCATCTTTCCACATATTCCACTGCTCCATGGAGATTGACATGCCATGACCAATACTTTAATATTCCATCTTCCTCACTTTTTCCATTTTGAAATTCCTCCCTCCCCCATTGTCACACTTTAAAGGTGCTCCAAATATTGCAAACCACCGATCAAAGTCTTTACAAGTTTCTGGTTTCCTGTCTTTTATCCAAAACACCTGACAATATAGTTGTATATCTACCATTACCAAGAACTACTTCTCTTCCATCTCTCCCACATCCATTGCTCAAAATTCATTAAATATTTTACTCCAAGAAAATCCCACTACTGGTTTAGCTGGATTTCTTTTGTATCTTTTACATACCTGGTATTTCACTGTCACTTCGGTGACCAAAGTATAGATGTTACTTACTAATTGCATCTTTAATTCCCTTTGCATTCTCCCCTTTCCTTCCATCCGAGTAACAACTCTTCCTTCCTTCCTCAAAACTGGCACTCTTAGGTGAACCTTGTTCATTTCTCTTAACTTCCCCTAATACTTCTATTTTAACACAATTCTCTTTGAAATTTATATTCATACCTAATTTACCCCCTTCTGTAATAGTTTCTAGTCAATATTTGCCTACTGATGGTACTAGTTTTGTTCAATTTTGTACATATACCAATGGTTCCCCTCAAGTATTTCCCAAGAAACTACCGCCTGTTACTTTCCTTTGTCACTTCTGTTTTACAAACATCTACTGATTCGAGCAACAACCTTCGATTAACACATGCCTCAAATTTCAAGAAAATTTGTATTCAAGGACAATCTTTACACAAAGGAATCTTTTCTAGCGGTTTAACTAGTTTGGGGTCTACCTTTGAACTAGTTCAAAAAATGCAGTTCAAGGATCAATTTCAAACCATTAGGATCCTCTTCTTCAAATTAGTCATTCTCACTTAACCTGTGGTTGCAGGTTACTTAGCATTTATGCAGTCAAGAATCAGGTTATTCATCAGACATCCTGAGGTCAAGACAAGTGTGACCAACTTACAGCATATAACCTACACAGCATTCTTTTTGGAATTAACATAAATATACGAGATTGCTTAATGTTCGGTAATGATTGAAATGGTGGTCTTGATCTGAGTTTCGTTGGGTGCTCTACTTCGTTCTTTGTCCCATAATGTCGCAAATCCATTTCAACATGTACACCTTATGATTTAAGACCCTACGTACAAGAGAAACCATCATTGTTTTAAAGGGCTTCAATAGCATGTAACTAGATCACATTCTACTGCATACTTGAAATTTATGTTCAACACTACAGTATTCAGTTGTGAAAACCAGCTGCAGTTTGGTAATACCACAATCTGTTTCACAAGAAATTGTGACTTTCTAACCTATTTTATTTTATATAGCCGAGATCACACCTGTCCTCACCATCCTTGAAGAACTGAATGAGAAAGTACTATTGGAGTGTAGTCTTATGGAATCAATAATGGACAACACCAATCCTATACCAAATATTTTATCTTTAAAATTCTTTTACAAATAGGAATTCTTTCAAGTTCTGTCAAAATGCCATATTACAATATTAAGTCTCGAACAAAACATGACAAGCTTTGAACAATTATTTTCTCAAGCTTACTACAGTGTCAAAAACATGAACAAGAGGTGACATTAACCCAATCAGACTCAGAAAACACGATGCTAATTTCATTACTTGAAATTTCAGCCGAAACAATTTGAAAAGTTTTTACCACTGGGTGGCATCAGTCTCATCTGTACAAGTAGGGGCTACACAGCTGGTACCTTTCCCAAAATTTTTTACATGAAATACATCACAGGCGATTTATTATGCATTTGGGAAAATTTGAAAACTTTCTCAGCTAACTACAACCATTTTTTAAAATTTTTTGATACTATAAAACTACAATTTGACTTAAAATGGAGAAAGCCAGCATTCTGACAAAAATAAAACTTGCAAGTGACGAAATAATTCCAACTTCATTCGTAATACACTGAAATTCTAGCAAATTTTGTACAACCCCATTAATTAATAAATAAAAGTAACATTAACAGATGTGCACAATATTGCACCGAAAGACCAGAAAAAAAAAATACTTTGCCTGTTACTTTTCTTAAGAATTTAATTCCAATGAGAGGGTTATGATTTTGTGTGAAGGTAAAGATAAAACTTGGTTGAAATTATAGACATACGTATATAAGAATTGCAACGAATCTAGCAGCAGGAAAAAGTGTATACTACTGTAGTTACCAACCAGTTATCTAAAGATTTGAGTTCCGCTCAGTTTCAAATCCCTTGCTACCATCTACTTTCAAAACTATCCTCCACCTTCGAAATACTGTGCTGGATACTTGACTACTGCATAATTTTACTTTACACTTACTGATTGATCAGCCATCAACATCACACATCAGTATTGTCCAAGTTTATCTATCACACTTCACAAATCCTGTACTAAGCTGTTCCCTTTCAACACTGATTTCATTATCGGTAATATCCAAATGTTTACCTGAATAGGGGGAAAAAAAAGATAAAATCTTACAGGTCACAGTAATGAAACTATATAAAAGAGAGGCCTTTTATTATAAAAAATAGAAAAAATAAACATTTCATTCATGAAAAGCAGTTGCTCCTATGAAAGAAATGCCTTTTATGAAATAGAAAAAAAATCTGATCAATGGAAATTACTTACTATGATAAATGCAATGTTTCAAAGTAAATACTGGACTGTATTCTTTCAACTTCAAATTAGCAAAGGAATGGAAATTTCTAAGATACAAAGACTATGGAAGAACTACCTGCAATTAACCAGGCTTATGCATATTCTCCTTCTACTTCTCCCTCCTCCTCAAATTCAGCTTCATCATCAGCTGTAGCTTCCTGGTACTGCTGGTATTCGGACACCAGATCGTTCATGTTGGACTCTGCTTCAGTGAATTCCATCTCGTCCATACCTTCTCCAGTGTACCAATGCAAGAAAGCTTTCCTGCGGAACATAGCAGTGAACTGTTCCCCAACTCTCTTGAAGAGTTCTTGGATAGCAGTGGAGTTTCCAATGAACGTAGAAGCCATCTTGATTCCACGAGGTGGAATGTCACACACAGCAGTCTTAACGTTGTTGGGAATCCATTCTACGAAGAATGAAGAATTCTTATTTTGAATGTTGAACATCTGCTCATCGACTTCTTTCATTGACATCCTACCACGGAAAATGGCAGCAACAGTAAGGTATCTACCGTGCCTTGGGTCGCAGGCAGCCATCATGTTTTTGGCATCAAACATCTGCTGGCTAAGTTCAGGTACAGTTAAAGCCCGGTATTGCTGTGCACCACGGGCAGTTAGAGGAGCAAATCCTGGCATGAAGAAATGTAGTCGGGGGAAGGGTACCATGTTTACTGCCAATTTTCTGAGATCAGCGTTCAACTGGCCAGGGAACCTCAAGCAAGTGGTGACACCAGACATTGTAAGAGAAACCAGATGATTCAAGTCTCCGTAAGTTGGATTCTGCAGTTTCAGTGTTCGGAAGCATATGTCATAAAGGGCCTCGTTGTCAATACAGTAAGTTTCATCAGTATTTTCGACAAGCTGATGAATGGACAGGGTGGCGTTGTAAGGTTCCACAACAGTATCAGATACCTGTAAGAAAGAAAGCACCCTATTTTTCAAGTTTTCAGCACAGCCATTTATAACAAGTAAAATGCAGAGAAAAATTGCATTAAACATTTTTAAATCCAGAAAATATTTCAATTAAATTTTATCACTTTTCCCCAAATACACATAAGTAAAATTGCCATTCCACTTAAAATGCTTTGGGGTCATCATGTGTTGAATGCAAAGTTAAAAATAGCAATGACAGCACTATAAAAACCCACAACAGAATATCCTATAACTTAAGACTTACCTTTGGGGATGGCACGACAGAGAAGGTGTTCATAATACGGTCAGGAAATTCTTCACGCACTTTTGATACAAGCAAAGTCCCCATGCCAGAGCCAGTGCCACCACCAAGGGAATGCGTCAACTGGAAGCCTTGTAAACAGTCACACTTCTCAGCATCCTTTCGAACTACATCAAGAACACTGTCTACAAGCTCAGCACCTTCAGTATAGTGACCTTTGGCCCAGTTATTACCAGCTCCACTCTGACCTGAAAAATTCACACCACTGAGTAACTATTGGATCAGTTTCTTACGCATCAAAACTGTGCTAACATTTGGCAAATTTACTGTACTGTAATTCAGTACCAAAGATCTTCCTATTCAAATCAAGTACTCACCAAAAACGAAGCTATCTGGTCTGAAGAGAGATCCTAAAGGTCCAGCTCTTACAGAATCCATCGTACCAGGCTCCAAGTCCACCAATATGCACCTGGGGACGTATTTTCCCTGGTTGCCTTCATTGTAGTACACGTTGATTCGCTCCAGCTGAAGGTCCTGAAGATCTTTGTCAGTTCCAGTGTACTCTCCAGTTGGCTCGATACCATGCTCATCGCTGATGATTTCCCAGAACTGCAACCAAAGGTCAAGTTTAGTAACACTTGTCAACAGCTTCATTAACAGGTGAAAGAATGGCCCTCCACAACTAGTACTAGTTACTGAACAACACTATGAACACAAAAAGGCTAGTAGACTAGACACCCCTTTTACTGGTCTAGCACAGGCAGTCCCTGGATTACGACGGATCCGGCTTACAACGTTCCGAGGTTACGACACCAATCCGACGGAAGAAATATGGCTACAAAACGGCAGAATAATAAAAATTTGGAGATTTTTTCTAATGAAAAACTCAATAAAAATGCAGCTGACATCGTTTTCAATACACCCAAAGCATTAAAAGTCAGGTTTTCTTAGGATTTTTGACGATCTTTGGAATGTTACTTCCCAAGTTCAAATTCACCTTCGTTCACAAAGAACTGTGTGATGCCTTAACTGGTATCAGCAGCTTAAGTAGCAACTGACTTCCAATTAAAAGATATGTATTTGGAATTTTATCCTTCACTAGGGATGGCTTGAATATTAAATTGCAAAATTTTAATTTTTTTAAATGCAAAAAATAAGAGCATAAGTTTCTGAAAAATGAAAACCAAATGAAGCTCCTTTGTACAGCAACAACAGTTTGTCTGAAAACACATTGTGGTAACAGCATGACCAAGATTCTTGAAAATACCAAATTAGTCCTTGTCAAATGATAAATTATGAACTTTGTCAACATTGTTAATGAAAGTGAGCCTAGAGGCTGAAGCAGAAAAATTATGAGCCTCTAACTATTCCTCAAAAACTTTGGCTACCTTTGCGGTAACTTGGACTCAACGCAGTAAAATCTTTCTCTACATCAAGCTCAATGTAATTTCCCGTTTCCTGTTCATAATACATGTGTGTAACTTCCATCCAACTTATCCTTCCTTACAAAATTAAAATGTGAGTATTCTTAGTGTAAAAAATATATATATACTACAATATGCATTTCTTGCAAATGATGCCTTCGGCAACATATGCATTGCCCTTCACTGGATATGAAGTTGTTCCCAAACTCTGCAAATCCAACTGTGTAAATATTTAAATTAAAGACCAGCAATGATCTGATCACTATTCAGTAGATGAAACCTAGACCAGCAATGATCTGATCACTACAGTATTCAGTAGATGAAACCTATTCATAAGGAACAAGCCACAGGGGTCCACTGACTTGACATTCAAGCTTCCAAAGAATATGGTGTTCATTAGGAAGTAAGAGGATGCACTAGAGGGAAATACAGAAAGAGAAGATCCCACTCATTAAATAAATAAAAAAAAAAAAAATACAGATAAAAATGTATTAAAATGCTAGGAGAATAGTATTAAGGTAGTACAATTAATGCATTGCATTTTCGCTTTAACTTCTTATGTTCCAACTGCATGACATCCTCTGAGAGGCTGTTCCTGTCCAACTGTTTGAGGAATAAAGGACCTCTGGAACTGAGAAGTTCAACAGCGAGGCACATTTACTGCATAATGGTGCTGCTGTTCTAACGAATCTGGTTGCTCTTGGCAGGTAAAGGGGATCAGGGATCAAATGTGAATGTGGAGGATCTCCTGAAAAAACTTATGAAAAAGTGACAAACAAGGGACCATCCATCAAAGTCCAAGTCATAACTGCTACTATTAGGAAACAAACCTAACACCATGAACCACTATCTAAAAGAAATCTCTGGCAGAAGCAGACATCCACACCAGAGAACAGTATTCCAGTAAAGTACAAATGACCTAACAGGTTCCATTGATTATCACTAATATATAAGGCCTTACGAACAATAACAGGTATCCGATTCCTGATGTATACTGACTGTAAGCTAACAATCCTTTAGATTCCACATACTTATACAGTGGCTTAAGTTTTTCAGCAACTCTGGAGAGCACAGGGAGAGGAGAGATTGGCCTGTAGTTACTGCGGTCTGCAGATATGCCACTCTTTGGAACGGGCACTGTATTACTAAGCTTGCACTCATCCACAAGACGTCAACAAAAATCTATAAAGATCAGGATCTTTTCCACCCATGCTATCAAGATTATCCAGACTTTTCTTAACATCCCTGGAGAGAAATGCAAATTTTGTAACAAGTTCAGGATGATAAGCATCAGGGAGAGATCCTCAGCCAATTGTTTAGCTTCAAAAGCTCAATGAAGCAGTTCTGCCTTTTCCCTATGGCCAGTAAGATGAGCCTGACCCAAAGATCAATGAAGCCAATTTGGTCCATCACAGACGAGGCTGAGTAATTCCTCCAAGCTTACTCTTCAAGGAATACTGTAATCTCGGCTGTATTATAAACTATCACAGCACGGCAAGACATCAAAAATGGTATAATTTTCATCTGAACAATTTTGTCTCCTTGCTTTGAATTTGGTGTTTATGGTAGGCTTGTCTACATGTATCAAACCATGAATGGTGCTTTGTCCTAAAAAAAAAAAAATTACCTTTCTAGGGACATATCTGATTGAAATAGCCAGCGGCATTTCATTTAACTTCTTAGGATCAAGATCTAATATAGCAATTAAAATACTAAGTGCCTGACAAGCTTCAATAATGCAATCCCAACTGGCTCTGGACTTCAGCCAGACAATTTTTCCAATGGTGGAATTAGGAATACAGTACACCGATTGACAGATACTGTATGCCCAAATCAATGGCACTATGATCAGAAGTGCCTATATATTCACAGACCCTGGACTTCACAGTAGCTGGAACATCTGTGAACATGTCTAATTTATCACCAGGAATTTGTGCCAGTTCCTCAATTAGCTGGACAAAATCAGAGGATACACAGAACAAGAGCGGACCAGGCAAGGTAATACAACAAACTTTTAAAAGTAATTTGTATTTTTCCTAACATACAAACCTGAGGTCTTTACATGGGAATTAGCTCCAGCTTGCGCTGAATATTAATTCCTATGTAAAGACCAATGGTTTGTATTCATGTGGGAACAACTGTGGGATCTGAATTTGGCCGCTCGCTGTGCTTTGCATTCTCCCCAAATAACGAGAGAAGCTTCTGAATCCCGTAACTGAGGACTAATCCTTTCCAAGAGACAGTTGTATAGAAACATCAATAATATTTAGATTGCAGTAAACAGCAAATACGTAAACATCGTAGAACTTACTGAGGAAAAAAAAAAAAAAAAAAAAAAAAAAAAAAACATAGCCACTGCACGAATTTTTCTGATGATAAATAGGCCATCAAGACAAACCCATACCTCGCATGTGGGATGCTACGACAATAAATAAAATCATGGCCATCAAACCCTGGGATTAAAAACTCAACCTCTGCCTTCTTGCTACTTACACAAGTCTCAGATAATCATATTGTTATGGGCACAACACTGGAGATAAAGAAAATTCGACCTTAAACCCCAAATGTTTGAGTACAGTACTTTGCAATTTTTCTTACTGTAATGAGTAATAGGCTCAGGGTTCAGCTTAATGTCTCCCAAAAGAATTAAAATTAAAATCAGTATCAAAACTAATAAATACTCATAACAGTAACATTATAAAAATCAACAGAATAAACAATACCATCAACAGCAGCATATATTTACATTTATAAAAATTCTGTTGTGAGTATGTCACCATATCTCATTGAAGGAAAAATAAAAAAAAATGCCGGAAGCAACTGCTTGACAGGGTGGGGCACAGCACACCTTGTAAGGCAAAAAAAAAAAAAAAAAAAAAAAAAAATTAAATAAATAAATAAAAAATTTTTTTTTTTAAATCTCCCGGGTTTGCCACAACTGGGGGCGGGGCAGTCAGGATGGATTTAGCAATAAAACCCTTGGAAGGAAAAGATTAGGTAAAAACAAAAACACTTTCCTGATAATCCACCAAACTTTCTTTGCTCATCTGCCTATCCTACTTAAACTCTCTCCTAATAATCAAAGCAACTTTCTCATCAATAAATGCCTGATTATACCCTCAGACAAGTTCACTGTGCAGTGGCTATGGCACCGTCCAAGGTTGGACTTTTTCATCAAAATCCCATGGGTCAATTTTAAATGCTTAAATGTATGTGCTTTTGGAAATCAGTAGCTCGTATGTAGTCAGACATCATACCCTCTTCCTCGCCTAACTGCATTTAGGCTATGTCCACTAACTGTTTAAATTTAAGGACACATTCTTCACAGTTCCCAAGAGACTACTATATTTGCTGTGTACCAAGAGCTTTATAACACGAACGTGCAAATCTCCTAACCTCGTTTGATAAAAAGTTCTTTGTGCAAACTCCTAAGCGGTGGCCATTTGCTATTCAGACTAAAGGGTTCTAACTCAAGGGAAAATATCCTACGGCAAAATCCGGTGCGTAAAGATTAAGCAGCTAACTCCTTAATCGCTCTAAATCACCTCAAAAAGTTTCACCAGGGTAGAAGTCCTACGAACGAGGGTCCTACCCGGTCCTGGTCGCTTCGGCCGTATCTAAGTATATATTTAGGCCGTAACATCCAAAACAACGTTAAGACATTATGTTTATGGTATTTACCGTCATTATTCTATGTTATATACGTACATCCCATAGGGGGTGGTACTCAACATGGGGCCCTTTAGCACGTCAAGATGCTTATGGGCGAAAAGACCCGAACTCGTTCTGCTTCAAGTTAATAGCGTGACAAGTCTAAAGTCCATCTTTGCAGACGGAGGCCCTACAGTTTTAATTAATCATACGGTATTAAGGCGACAAATTCTGTAGACTGTGGGGCTTAAAAAAAAAAAAAGTTAAGTTAATGCTCGGTTACGCTCCACGAACTCGATCGAACAAAGAGAGACCGATTCGGGGAACCAAGCCGGCGACCTCTAGGGCGGGAAAGATCACATGGCGGTTTGACCTACAGGAGGACTCTCTCCCCAAGATGTTACCCATAATACCTATAACAGCAATAAAATACTATCTCGATGGTTTTACCTAAGGTTCGGGCGATAACTGCCTGACAGGATGTCCGGACTTGCAAGAAAATATTTTCGGGAAATGCAAAACGTCAAAACTTTTTGACAACCGGCCCACGTCCAACTCCACGTGAAAGCATCAACAGGTGGTTGTGCCTTTCCTCTGAAAGTAAACTATACCTCCGTTAATTTTACTTCGTAAAAGACTGTGACAGTCACTGGTAAATCGTATATAATTTGTGACAAAGTAAAATACGATGGAGACTCCTCCAACGGAAACGGCCCTACCGCAGACTGTACGTACACCGATCTGTCACACATCACTTGTCGTCCCTCGACCTTTCTATGTCCCGTCGAAATTAAAATCAACAGCTCACAAAAAAAAAAAGCTGGACATAATTTAGCACCGATACTCACTTTCGTGCCAATCTGGTTGCCGCACTGGCCAGTTTGTATGTGTACAATTTCGCGCATGGTGACGGAAGGGCAAATCGGACCTCCTCTCTCAATGGTTTCTCAACGGTCTCTGAGGCCTCCGTCGGGCCGGTTACACCGCACGGCATATTTGAAGGAGCAGCTGTTGAGTTGCCAGGTGTAGTTATTTTCCAAGCATAATTACGGATGAATATCCATCAATAATATCATTATTTTATAGTAAATAAATTATATATGCGTTTAATATTTTTATAAACTCGCCTTTCCCAGCTTATAAGATAGTTTCATGGCTGGATTAAACACGCAAAATTAACGTCTTGACAATGCCGCTTCGATGACGTCAGACCAAGAGCGGACTACTTTGCATTACGATTTATAAATACGACATGATAGATTTCATTTTATACAAAAAAAATATCGGTAAGATGACTATAATTTCAGTTTAAGATTGCAATAGAAAAAGTTTTTTCCTTGATATCCAGATACCGGCGCAAGTTTCCATCTTATTTTCCTCTATTTTTTTTCTTTTGTGCTTGTTAATATTTGAATTTCATCACAGATCTTGCCGTCCTTTCCCTTATTACAACACAAACCATATGGTTAATACGAATGTCCATAGAAGCATCTGATTATGTAGATTAAGTACTGGACCAGAGAATTATATTCGGGGTGTTTTAAAAAGTATTCTAAAGAAAGTTAAGAGCAACCAGTCAATGCTGATGAAGCCCGTCGATGACGCCGTGCATGTCAATAATTTTAGATGTGCTTACTTTCATTTCAGATCGCCATATGGCGAATAAACTCCGGGTAATTGTGGCCATGCGTCTTGAAAATTAGGTACGGTGATATGAAAAGCCCTATTTTATTGGGAATATTTCAAACTGTAGTATACACAACAAAAATTTGAATGTATGGGTCTAGTGTTGCTGGCCGTGTTACATCATAACATAGTATAACGTATGGTAGCCACACGGGCCGTGTACGATATATAACAATAATATTCATAAACAATAAAACACACACATACAATTTCGATCAACACTGAACATGCATGAACTGATTGCAGTTAAGATTTACCATAAATTTCCAAAGAAACACTAAAAAAACAGGTTTCCATCTTAGAGAAACCATATTAAGGAGGTTTTCATTATAGAGGTGTTCAAAGAGTCTAACTTTGGAGAAGGTACGCAAGTCTCTCTCTCTCTCTCTCTCTCTCTCTCTCTCTCTCTCTCTCTCTCTCTATATATATATATATATATATATATATATATATATATATATATACATATATATATGTATATGGATCAATATATTTATACCGTACATGAAATGCGTGTTTGTGTAGCCCAGCACGGAAAGAGAAGTGCAGAAGTAAATTATATATTAATAATAATAATAATAATAATAAAACACTTCTGTTATAGTGACAGAAGGTTTGCGTCGGAAGGGGCGAGTCCAGACAACTTCATCGAGCTTCTCATCCGCTTCAACATCTTATACTGCACTTCCGAACAGTCTCTCCCGGTGGCCTTGATAAGATCCGTGCACCGGTTGCATGTTGATATGGTATGTCGCGATTTCTAGACGTCAATTTATTTCCTGTTCTCTTCGTTCTCTAGTTTTCGTCAAACTTCAATCTGAGTTATTTTATTCAATTAGCTGAACATTATGTGTATCGGAGCTTAATATTGTGCAATATTTTGAACTTATTTATAACAGAAGGTAGGCCGGCGGACTAATGTAAAATATCTAGACAGAAATTTTGCCAGTTCATCTAGGAGAGAAAAATATTTCTTCCTTGATGATAAACAGTGAATGAAATGAAAGCTCCTTAATCATGCAAATAAATGCAAAATTTGGTTAAGGAAAAAATCAAATGGATTGTAGTACTAGCTAGGCCTTTGAAGAGGTGGCTTCAAACTCCATTTCTGTATGCGTTGCTTGTAAGACTTTGAATATCTAAGCCTTTTTGTGACTGCTGCGTCACCCTAGAGGTGCCGTTATTATTATTATTATTATTATTATTATTATTATTATTATTATTATTATTATTATTATTATTATTATTATTACTCAGGGAAACAACATCCGTAGTAATAGTAGTAGGGTGACTTTGCAACGGCACAGTTGACGATTGTGCAACATCGTTCTCTACCAAGGCTGTACAACCGCACACCTCTTAGAAACACGTCCGACCGCGAACCTAAGCAGGCACCGGGACTTTAAAATCATGACTGGGCTGATTGAGTGACCGTTCCTTTAAAAGTCATTCTCCGTTAATGCTTGGTTGTGGGAGAAAAATGAACTCGGAATCGCCGCGGAGCAAGTCATGCGTCGTGACCCCTAATCCCTAAGGGACTTTGGGACTTTACTCTCCTGTCATAGTTGCAGCATCATTTTTTGACACTTGATATGTAGGAAACCGTGTTCGGTTGATTATGTGTAACATAAATCTCACACACATACACAATACTTGCATACACTCGCAAGCACGCACACTTTATATGTATAACAGAATCACGAAAATATGGAACGTGATGAATATATAAATAACAAAGACACAAAATCCACGAAGGATAGAGAAACAATGGAGTGCTGCAAGGCCTTTCGACTCATATATATATATATATACAGTATATATATCTCCTTTGTTGAAACGTAGATGAATAATCAACTCAAGGTGCTGATAAAAGCAGACTTTACAAGACAACACTGACATTGTAAGCCAACGGAGTAAAAAAAAAAAAAGGCATAACAACGTGATGAAAGACGGGAGACGAGAGAGAAGGAAGGAAAGAAACTAAGAGTGAGTGACTCATCCAACCAAGAAGAAGAAGAAAAAGCAGGGATGCCGACAGGAGGGTCATTATGTGTGTCTGCCGGGTAAGCGAACGCTTCAAAATGTATGAGGAAACCAAAAAGTGTTGCTATTGTAAGAGAAGTATACCGATTGCTTTCACAATAACGGGTACTTACGCCTGCTTGATATATATATATATATATATATATATATATATATATATATATATATATATATATATATATATATATATATCGATCCTAATCATCACTAGCAAACCAGTTTTCAAAATCCTATCAGGACAAAGCTGAAGTTTTTACTGTTTGACCGAGGAGTCTTGCTGCTTTGATTTGAATCTATATAAGTCTGATTAACAGAGCGATTTGAGGAATAATAATAGACGCTCTGCCTGAAATGAACTTATAGACTAGAAATAGACCGAAATTTGCGCTGTTGGTACATTAATGGAAAGCCAAAGGCATTAACTATTTCAGTAGACTGAAACTGCTTTATCTTATACGGAACAGCAGAAATAGGCCCATGAGCAAAGATAATAGACAGACGATAATGCATAAAGGGAATATTTTAAAATAAGGTCACTTTGTAGAAAGCTCAGAGCAGCAAGTGAATGGACTGGCCGGTAAACGCAGGTACTTAATGTATGTGGTAAACGAAACAAGAATACTACCAATCAGTGACGTAACTAACGTTAGTGGCGCCCGGGGAGGGCTCTGAAAGTGCTAAAAACGTACATTTTAAGCCTTAACTCAATTATTCATTTATTTCATAAACCTAAAACAAAAACAAACAAAAGAGCACACCAGATGTACAACGGAACCTTACGAGCTTTGTCAGAAGCGAATTCGCTAATAACAACATCAAAGCCCAACTGATTAGTAATTTCATGCGCTGTTGACAATATCGCGAGGTCTGACAGTCTAAGCTGACTCATAGTTGATCTCAGCTTTTGATTAGTTTTAACTTGGAGAAGCTTCTCTCACAACTGGGAACACTTATTCCGGAGTTTAAGAACAGTCTCAACATTATAACAATATTTGGAGCACAGATATCAAGGTTGAACTGTTGAAATAACTGCAGAAGCGCAAGCGGTCCTCCTTCAACAACGAGGTATACTAGAAAATCTAGAATTATGCCAGACCAGACCTGCTCAAAAGATGCCAGAGTGTCGCCTTCCAGCTTCGTTGAATAAAGACAAAGTTTCACCTAATTAAATGCTCATGTAGTCACACACAAGGTACTCGTTTGGAACAACTGAATCCAGGTAAAAAAAAAGTCACAGGAAAAAAAAAGTCACATTAATCTTTCCTAGTTAGTGACCCCCAAGGGTTTTAACCGGGTGTGTATCCACCTTTGCGGCGTGTTTAGTACAAGCCCGTTGGGAATGACCGTAAAAACATAAACAAAAGACTGTAAATATCGTAAAGATAATGACCCCCAAGAAATATTAGTCCTGGATAACGACCCCCGAAAACCCTTGGGGGTCACTATCTAGGAAATCTCCAAAATATTTTCTCTTATTACTTTAATTGCCGTCATAAATTAATGTGACTTTTTTCCCTGTGACTTTTTTCCTAGCCAAAATTGTGGCTATTTTCTGTGACGTTTTTTCCTATGACTTTATTACCGGCCACCGGAACAACTTGCAGTGTAAAGTAATGCTATGTATAGAGTTTATGTCGAATAAACATTTTGTTGACAAACAGTTAAATCTGTCAATAAGAACGGTTCCTCTTGATATTTTTTTCCTCTGTCGAGTGAGAACGGCAATGCACTGGATATCTAGACTGACACGTGACTATGTGGGGAGAACCCATGAGTCTGTTAAGCTCTCTCTCTCTCTCTCTCTCTCTCTCTCTCTCTCTCTCTCTCTCATGCAAGATGTTGTAAGTGCGATGATAAATCTGAATCATATAATTTCTTTCTCTCTACCCAGAAACACCAGTTCATACGTAACTATTATCATTATTATATTATATTTCTGTTATTATGAACATTAAAGAAACTTATGCATTGCAGAGATAGTCACGTAAAGATGCAAAAAAATGTACTAATTTTTCACTCTGTTTCTCTCCATATATATATATATATATATATATATATATATATATATATATATATATATATATATATATATATATATATATATATATATATATATATATATATATTACAGTGGTCAGTGATACATTTTCACTTGTTGGACATTTAGAGCGCAGTAACATAACACTGCAACCCTCATCTCAGTTCCTCATTGGACGGGTCGATATCGTACTCGGCTAGCATTCTGCTGGGCCCGCCGCGTTCGAGTCTCCGACCAGCCAGTGAAGAATTAGAGGAATTTATTTCTGGTGGTAGAAATTCATTTCTCGCTATAATGTGGTTCGGATTCCACAATAAGCTGTAGGTCCCGTTGCTAGGTAACCAATTGGTTCTTGGCCACGTAAAATAAGTCTAATCCTTCGGGCCAGCCCTAGGAGAGCTGTTAATCAGCTCAGTGGTCTGGTTAAACTAAGGTATACTTTTTATTTTAACCCTCATCTCTCTCTCTCTTGAGTATATATTGTTGTAAGTGACTTTCATTTCTTTCGGAAATGTTTATGTTATACAGGAAGCTTCAGGCATCTTACGGAGTCAGCATGTCTAACCGTCCGGCGGTAGAATTATTTTCCATTGGGAGTGGCAAGGGAACCCTCTTTTCAGACAAGTGGCACTTAAAGTGTAACGCAACACAGAATAATGAGGCACTTGATGTCGTTTTTGTTTCATCCTGTGACTCGGCAACAACGAGAACGAGCATTTCAAACAAAGGAAAAAGTTGCATCGGTCTAGAAAGACAATCGGAACGCACAAAAGATTCATATTTTAGCGGGTATGATTCATTCTTTCTCTCTCTCTCTCTCTCTCTCTCTCTCTCTCTCTCTCTCTCTCTCTCTCTCTATTTTATGCCATAGGTAAAACTACCGTAGTATTACTTTTGTCTAGCATAAAAAAAAAATCGTAAATAAAATGACAGCAGATATAGCTCAAGCGTTGGCATAATTTTGACGACCAGAAATAAATATCTTAAGCCTTTGCTTCTTTGCCCCAAGATTTGTCAGACCGATGTATATGGATTTTTCCAGAACATTTATATTTCTAAATTGATTAACCACTCCACAAGAGATTAAGATTTTACAATCGTATGACTCATTAAAAGTAATTCACGAAGAATATCAAATCTGGAATTTTTTTTATCTTATTTTCTGGATTGAATGCATCAATGTGCAGAACACGAAAAAAAATTACTGGTATATGTGGAACTTCTATAAGTTCTTTATGTTTTATATTAGGCTGATCTTTTATCAGCACGGATTCTTGCTCCAGGAAAAGCCCGTCGCAAAAATCATCTTATGACATTCTAAAATGAGTAACCAAAAACGTTATTGAGCTAGGCACCCGCTGTAAGTACTTAGGGGTTTTTGTAACGGTCAAAAAAGGCTGTCAGAGGTAAGACTGCATATATAAAAACAATAATAAGTGGGAAACTTTTCACTTTAATGATATATATAAGTGAACATGGCAGACACGCCAAACATAGACAGCTATTTTAGGAGCCTCAGTAACCCTGAATCAAGATTGATCTGGTATCTGAACTTTGCTTAGAATCAAGGTACGAAGAGCAGACTGTGGACCTTACTTTGAACTATTCATGTGATTACGTAACGTTAAAGAGAAAGCGCTTAAATGACGTCACATCTTCATTTCTTGTCTCTGTCCAGATAATTAATTCATCGAAATGAATTAAGGCTCAAAACGACAAAGCACGATGGAATTTACGGCTAGAAGTTCATTGTTTTGGTTCAAACCCTCAGCTTCGTGCAACATCCGGTAACAGTCGTTGTAGTACTATGCATCCCGGAGGCGCTCCTCTGCCCCGGAAAATATAATGAAACTACCTCTGAATTTTGTGTTGCAATTCGGTATTTTATAGTACGATATATTTTCAGAATTTTCTGCTCTTGCATTTATGTGACGGCTTAATTTTGTTCCATCTAGCATTGGTACAATATTTTTTTTATTTTTTATTTATTTTTTTTTCGTTGGGGTCAATCCCTTCAGTCACCAAAAAATGTTATATGATCTTCCCTAAACATTCTCATGTTTTCTCTTCCATATCCATCTACAATGAAATTGAACTTGCATGAAGCGATACACTAAAATAGAAAAAGTAAAATATATATATATATACATTTTTTTGTCTTTTCCTCATAATTAAATGTAACTTTAAAAAATAAAAAACAAAGTTGAATACGACCCTTGATCTAAAATAGAGGTGGTGGACTGGCATGAATGCTACGGTTTATTTCGTGCTCTTGAGAGAGAGAGAGAGAGAGAGAGAGAGAGAGAGAGAGAGGGGGAGAGAGAGAGAGAGGTGAAACAATTATGTTGCGCGAAACAATTCAAAATTTAAATATAATAAGGGGATATTTACTTCTGAGCTATCGCATTGCAACGCAGCACAGAGACGCTGCATTACTTTAGAGAATTTTTTTTTTATTAAAACAAGGACATGATTAAATGATAAAGGTAGAGTTTTAAAAATCTAGCCATGGTTATAAAGTGAATATTATGTAATTGGCAACAGTAAACTTAAGTATCGCAGAGTTGTAACCTGCGGCGACCATCAACCTATAACCGTCTTTCTGTCTCTGTCTCTCTCTCTCTCCCCACGAACTTTTAAGCACTTAACGAGTTGAGGAGGTAGAGATAACTTAAGTACGGTTTACATTATACAAAACTGAGACCCGAATCGTAGGTTGTAGTCCGCTGATACCCCCCTTCGGTCTATTTATAGGGTTTGGTATTTGAAAGAGCCGTTGGGGGAAGACAGTCACGGTACCCATAGCAGTGCTATGGCAAACCCTACTCTATAGTACTGGCGTACTGCGCAGCAGAAGTTGATGCCGATTGTCTAAAAGTAGCGTTGGTACTGAAGTTATCGATAGGATAAATGAATCAAGTTGACTGGTTAATGCAACTTGACTTTTGAACTGCGACGAAAATGCAGAAGATTGAAATCCCGCTAGTTAGCGTGACTGGTAGATATTAAAACAAAAAAATGTCTATTTCAACTATAATTTACTCTCGGCAAACTTTTCTAGGGTACTTGTCTTAAAGATTGTGTAAATTTTTCACTAAAGCTTTTGAGGAACCAATTGAAAAATGACTACATAGTTAGATTATGGTATTAATTTACTAAAATAAAAAAATAAAACATTCGGAGGAATTTGGAAAGCCGGTTATACTTAGGAAGAAAACAGGATGTTTTGAATGTCTAGACTCATATTGCAACGACTCCTAGCTACGTCGTCATTATCCGGTTGGTCCTTGAAATGCTATAGTGACGAACAGAAAAAATCCTTAAAGGTACTCCAGGACATATCGTAAAACGTAAACTAGACGTCAGTGAATTTCAACCAATCACGCTAAACGAGTTGTTGGAGAGACTTTCGTCTCGTTTTGAAAAGTTTTATTCTACGAATTCATTCTAACCGTTTCGGCGTAGTGTCTGAAGAAGACTTTGCAACATTAATGTTGAAAAACTTGCTCCAGGCCTGTAATGACAGCCATTGTAAAACGTGTATTTCTGCTATACATATTCCAGGTAATCAACTTGGTCCTATGCGGTTAATGGTAAAAGCAACAATGAAAGACAAAATGAAAAGAAATACGTAAATGAAATGTTTTATTCCTATATATATATATATATATATATATATATATATATATATATATATATATATAACTTGGGGTGCGCCATACATACAAAATACGTTCAAGAACGTTCAGTATATAATTCTAATATCAGTGAAGGCCGTTCATGCAGAGATCTATGTCGAAATCGTGGCCAGCGTTCAAACTGCAAAGCGGGTTCGTTCACCGGCCGTTCGAATTCGCCACCTGTGTGAAGGTTTGAATCCTGGGCGGGAAATGTGAAATGCCCCTTCCTTGAAATACCCATATCCGTTGCGGTACTTATGGGTAGTCCAAGTTTTAAAAATCTTATGCATCTCACAATGAAACTGAATGATGGCTGTGGAGTACTTTTGTACCGTAAGTTTATATTTATTAAATGTTACTTGTGGATTACACGGAATGAATATGCTCTTATTATATAATACGAACACAAAGATAAGAGTGCGGGAATACGGATGATCAGATCTTATACAAGCGGAGCCTCTTAAACTTTATATACTGTACAAGTAAGTTCTACCTTCATAGTGTACTACGTAGGACTAACTTACAAATTTCAGTCAATACTTTTTCCCCACTTCTTCTGTTAACTGTAAGCACATATTAAAACGCGTGCGTGATACTTTTGTTGAACCTGGAATCAGTTTAATGCTTTTGTTGAACCTGGAATCGATTTAAAGCTTTTGTCGAACTTGGAATCTGTTTAAAGCTTTTGTTGAAGAAAATATAATGCTTACCTACTTGTATTTCTTTCTTTACAATCAACATACCATGTCTAAGGTACTTTATATGAGAATGTTGAAGTAAATGACGAATTTGATGAATAAAATAAGCAGAAAGTGTATATAGGACTAAGATTCACAGAGGCAAAGGGTGGCGAATGGGTTGACTGCACACCTTGACCCTCTTCTGCCGAGAGGAACTGTTAACATTGCCCAAGTGCATTGCAGTTCGGTCCCAGTAAGAGAGAGTAAACAACTTCTTTAAGTTGTTTACATTTTGCATTTAATTGCCCCACTGAGCTGTCATGACTGAAAATCTGGACGGTTTTACATTTCTCAGGATTTTTATCGATGCATTCATAGTTTTTAAATGCAAATGAAGCACTTAGCAGTTAATTTGGAATTGATTGATTTTTACCCACATCCTTGGGAGATTCGAGGACTGACAATCATCTGCGGCTTCGAGCTGACCCATAGGGATTTAGGGGGGCCTTCGTGGGTACGCCATCTTGACTAGGACTAGTCAAGAGACTGCAAACCGCAGTCGAGGATGACCAAGCCATCTTCTAGAAGGTTTCTTCTCCCCCCATAGTTGCATTCTGCCTTTGGCCATATCTTAGTACCTGTTGACATCCACGAAATCTACTCTTGTTCAGAGATTGATTAATAGAGTACTCTATTAATCCTGTTCAGGCTATCGCAAAAATCCCTACGCAACTTTTTCTTCGCAATCCTGCTAAAAAAAGGCGACTGACCAAATTAAAAGATGATGAATATAAGCCATACCCTGTAAAGGGTAAATAATAAAGAACTGGCAGATGAAACTCAGATCGTCTTAAAATTCTAATTGCATGTTCTGAACAATTTCACAGGATTTTTATAAGAATATAACTGAGGGCCCTTTTCGCAATGGACAAACATGATTACAGTCCGTTAGTCCGAAGGCCCGATAGTCCGAAGGTCTAAGCCGGCATTCCGAGGCAAGCGCCCCCCACCCCCGCCTGATTAATCCCCCCGCCTCCACGGCTAATACGGCAAAATTGTAACCAGTAAACACCCCTAGGGTACGTTATGTTGGTATTTTTATGGGTGTTTACTGGTTACAATTTTGCCGTATTAGCTATGGAGGGGTGGGGGGCTGATTACAGTCCGTTGGACTATCGGGCCTTCTGACTTTCGGGCCTGCTGACTTTCGGACTATCGGACCTTCGGACTATCGGGCCTTCGGACTATAGGGCGGTCACCACAAACATGGCCGCCACCAGTTGCCTTAGTGTGAAAAGCCGGGCAACTACAGGTAACCGGTGTCCTCCACCGACTTGGTTTGTTGTGATTGTCAATTGAGATTGTGGTATCAAACGATGGGCCATTTCTGTTTGCCTTGCTGGTCAAGAAGAAAGGTACTCAGATGAAAATACACGTGCATCAGATTTTATGGTCTAGGATTGACAGAGGTCTGCATCACACCCTGTATAGTGATTTATGCGCTGAAAAGAAAATTTTAAGTACTTCCGTATGTCCAGACCATCGTTTGAAAGACTTCACAGTTTCAAGTAAGGAATGACATCACAGGGGTTGATACAAAAGTGAGAAGCGTTAGGCGAGGAGAGAATAGCTGTAACTTTGGGGTAAGTCTTAAATTTTTGCTAGGATCTCACATTATTAAAATTACCAGACCTATTTGGAATCTTTATTTGTCAAAAAGTACAGTACTTGGCTACAGTGTAATACAGTTTGAGACGCACTGTTTAATATAAACTAAATCTCTCATTGGGCTGCTGACATCGGAAACGGCTTTTGACAGTAGCGGCGCAGTTGTAGGACTAGATTCCACATTGTAGTATCTATTTTGAGCTGGTTGGTTCAGATGACTTCCACGAAATGTTTGATGCTGGGCAGAGCGTAATAGAGATGGGTGAAAAATAAGAGGTGCTTGATACTGTATGGGCTGTGGCCGCTTGACAAACCTGTTGTGCTTGGGAGATGGCGGCGATAATGTCCGATTTCAGCTTGAGCTTTCTGTCTACAGGCACCTTGCGCAATTCTGAAACGAGGGACAGCAAGAACAACCTGTCCTCGTCGTTATCGAGTGATGCTTGTTGACTTTCTTCAACAATTCTAGTCTTAAGAACCTCGTCGAGTTCATCATCATCGCTATTTTTTCTCTTCCTAGACTGATTATGACGCTGTTCCTTGGCCACCCCAGTTTCTTTTGTCTGTATTTCACAACTTATATCCTGTGCATTTTCATTTTCATTCTCCAGACTTGCGTCTTCGTCCTTAGTGCTTGCAGTCTGTTTACAAACGGTCTCAAGGAATCGCAGGATTTCAAAGTGCACGTACTGCTTCCGACCAGTTGCACCCGTTCCACTTTTTTCTTTCCTCTTCCTCAAAAGCTCTCGAGAGTAGCAAGATCGAATACCTTTCCACTTCTTTTGGATCATTGTCACTGAAACAGAGTGAAATCATACTCATTAAAAATGTACACGGACAAACTTTTTTTTCATTGTGCAAGCATACATGCGCACGTGAGTAGGTGTAAGCCTGTGTAGGTGTATGTGTGAGTGCCTGTGTCTTGATTAAATATAACTGTTATAGGTGTTTGGGTTCCGGGGCAAGTAAGACTGACCAACACAGACTGGACATATATCTACCATGTCGAACATCATACGGAAAGTGTGCAAGTCTATCTGGCTGCAAATGAGGCCAGTTTGTTTTCCTGAAATGACAGAACAACCTTGATAGGAAACTGTTTGTTAGTTTTACCAAGGACTCAATTGCCTCATTGCCTCGCTGCCTTGGATGGCAAACTCATCAAGATCATTTAGTCCAACAGACGGTGGTTCTTTGTATTACAATTACCAAAAGTTACTTTTCGATTTTGCTTATTGCCGTATGTGGTGCGTCACTTAAGTTAAAGTTCATTGCTGTAGGCGCTCATGGGAAGTCCTCGGATCTTGAAAACCAAACCCTGGACAGCCCTGCTCAACTGGATTCGTACATAGGCCTATGTTTGCATTTGTGGCTGATGAAGCTTTTGGACTTTCTCAACACATGTGAGGCCGTATATTGGTAAATTTTTTAATGAAAAGAAACGAATATTTAATTACAGAATTTCACGGGGCCTCAGGTACACTGAATACTCGTTTGGAATATTGGCAAACAAATGGCGCTCATTTCATTGACAACTGGTAGAGAACATTGTCAAAGTGTGTTGAGTTTTAAATAACTGTACGAGAAAGAGAAGGCGTTCAAACTGAGGACACTTTGACTGTTGAATATAGAATTTAGGCCAAAGGCCAGACACTGGGATCTGTGAGGTATTTCAGCGCTGCAACTGAAATTGACAGTAAAGGGTTTGAAAGGTGTAACAGGAGGAAAACCTCGCAGTTGCACTACGAGTCACTTGTCAGGAGAAGGTGGAAAGTAAGATGGAAGAAAGAGAAAATGAAAGGAGGTACAGTAAAAGTAACGAAAGGCGTTGCAGCTAGGGGCCGAAGGCACGCTGCAAAGAAGCTTAAGTAGTGCCTACAGTGCACCGCTGTCGAAGGCCAGCACTTTGCGAGACAAACTTGCAGACCATTTTGAGAGTGACAGAAGTGCAGTTCACCGATAATTAGAACGCATTCAGAAATAAGGGAACCTAGTTGTGCAAACAGTTTTTCACTGTTTAACGCTTAAGAATCCTCATACTCCTTTAGAAGAGGAAAAATAGTTTTAAAATGTACAAATTATATTACAAACATGGTAAATGTGGTGTTGTTATCTTGGAGCAACTCTTAAAATCTGTAGTTTAATGACAGTTCAACACCTTAGGGGGTAGCGCCGTCAGTACACCTCACGCGGTGCACTGTAGGCATTATTTAAGGTTCTTTGCAGCGTGCCTTCGGCCCCTAGCTGCAACCCCTTTCGTTCCTTTTACTGTACCTCCTTTCATATTCTTTTTCTTCCATCTTACTTTCCTGAACCCTCTCCTAACAATTGATTCATAGTGCAACTGCTTTGAGGTTTTCCTCCTGTTACACCTTTCAAACCTTTTCCTGTCAATTCCCGTTTCAGCGATTAATGACCTCATAGGTCCCAGTGCTTGGCCTTAGGCCTAAATTCTATATTCAGTTCAATTCAATAACGGTTTAATGCGGTTTACTTTGAACCTCGGTAAGTAATCTGTCATAAGCACTGGTGATTTTTATTTGATTCCTAACATAATGGACGAATGGTTAAACAACAGTATAAAATAAGAATCGCGCATGAAAATTATCAAAGCCTATCTTGATGGATCCAGTTATAACCGAAGTTAAAAGCTGTGGGCAATTAGACAAAACTGAAAGATAGTCAGACATGCCACTGCACTCACCAACTTCGTTTCTCTCGGCCAGGGGTCTGTCTTCGAACTCGGGAATGAAGTTCGCTATGATTTCCTGCCAGGCCTTCCTCTTCTCCACCTTGTTTCCGTATCCTTCGCAACACGTATCCCAAATGGCGGGTCTCTTTTCAATTTCGTAAATGAAATCTTCGGTGTTCACCTTGTCCTCCACCATTTTCGAAATGACTTTCATCATCATAGTAGTATTGATCTCTCGGAAGCCCGGGTAACAATGACGACGGGTGGCGGCAACCGGTGGCGCCGTGCGAAAGCTCTAATTTTGAAGCTTCACAGCGAATGGCGCCGTGAGTACTGGCGGCGGCCACTGGCTGTGGAGCGAGCAACCGTCATACCGCTGTTGCCGGCCCAGCAACTGCAGTTGCCATCGGATGAAAGGCTCCATTATGGCGGAACAGTGGCCGCCACCGGTTGCCCAGTGTGAAAGGGTCCCTTTACACCGCTACTACGATGTGCAGTTAGAGTAGCAATAGGTTGGCGAAGTTGAGCGGCAAGAAATTAATAGTCGCCTCGCGTCCATCTAACGTAGTTCTGCTCTGAAATGTCTAGCGTGATAGAACGCTTAATCTCTCCAGGGAATTCTTGATTATGTTCTATCTCTCTCTCTCTGCCGAAGATGTGTGAAAGAACATTTTATTTTGCACTTTTTAATAACTTAAAAAGGGAGAAGAAGAAGTAGAATGTCTTCTCAAAATTCATTCAGCGTTTCGCAGTGATATTATCACTGAAGTAATGTACCACAGATCCACATTTGGCTTTATCTTAATTAACGCCTGCCCACAGGGGGAACCACTGACTGACTCATAGTACTAAATCGCATGGGGCTGACCCAAAGACTTGCTAGTGAATGAAAGGACAAGATGTAGGAAGTAAGAGAAAATAGTGTAAAGTAAAAGGCATTAAACAATGCAGTTAAGGGACGCGGTAAAGAACCTTGGGAAGGAAAAAAAAACTTTTTTGTTGCTTTCAGTGGTTGGTGCGTTTTACCCGTTTTCTAGAGCGTCAGCATCTACTGCGTTTGCTGTTGACGTGCCAATTATAGTCGCACGCAGACCGGTGCAAGAGATCTTTCCCGGTAGTGTTACTGAGAAGAATTAAGTTTCTGCGTCTGAGTTTTGTAACCTGGTTCAATTGCTTCTCGTTTATTTACTATACATGCATTTATTCTCATTTCTTGTTATTCACACAGAGCTACATGTCTCCCCTGTCTGCGTACATTGGAATTCTGTCTGTCAAAACTTCCTTTGTAAGATAACCAATGGCGTTGTTGCTTTGTTTGTAAGATTGCATGAGAATTACCTTACAAGTAATGACAGTCGTGACTCACTAACTCCAAGAGCTGAGTGTTATCTCTGTTACCTGTTTAAATCGACGGATATCCACTATCACACCCGCACTCCAGAATACGACAAAAATAATGCCTGAGATAATAACTTCGAGTTTTTCCTGTTGCGAGTCAGTCAGCCGTATTTTCGAGGCAAAGCTCACAGCTCGTTATGTTCAAATCTAGGAGACTTAGCTTACATTCTACTCAAGAATGGTAGACCGAATCCAGGTGAAAAAGTCACAGGGGAAAAAAGTCACATTAATTTCTCCTAGATAGTGACCCCCAAGGGTAAAATTTTAACCCGGTATGTATCCATCTTTGCGGCGTGTTTAGTACAAGTCCGTTGGGGATTTCAGAAAAACATAAACAAAAGACTGTAAATATCATAAAGATAATGACCCCCAAGAAATATAGTGAACTTTTCCCCTATGACTTTATTACCGGCCACCATAAATTAATGTGACTTTTTTCCTGTGACTTTTTCCAGGACAAAATTGTGACTTTTTTCCTGTGACTTTTTTTTTCATTTGACTTTATTACTGGCCGAGGCACGTGGCTGGCAATGTCATCCATTTACAAAAAAGGGGAAGAAGGGATAATATAAAAAAATCACGTACTACTGTATATATATAATATATACATACATATATATATATACGTATATATATATATATATATATATATATATATATATATATATATGTATATACAGTATATATATATGCCATGGAAAGGCAGGTGTTATGTGTCTAGTTCTAAGAGATTCAGCCAACGTGAAAACCTGGCGACGTTCTGGCCGGAGATATATTTTTTTTATGATAATCAGGCTTTTAAAGGGTTTTTATCAGTCGTCCATTGACCTCCCAAGAGAATCGTGTTAGTCTGACTCATGGTATCAGAATCTAGAATCTATCAGATGTGACGAAAACCACTTGTAATTGATAAAAATATATATATACTTTTATCAGTTTTAATGTTAATTTTATATGGTTAAAAACTCGTGGATTCTCTGGTATAGTTAAGTCAGTCTTGTGATTATTGACAAGTGTATTTGCTGGTCGAGATATTTCTAAATATGTTCACTAAGATTGAGGAAATGTAGAACAACCAAGTCTATTCTTTTGTCTGTTGTTGCAATTGAGCATTCAGTTATAATAATAATAATAATAATAATAATAATAATAATAATAATAATAATAATAATAATAAGAGAAAGCGATGCGGAGATTTAACACGTAAGTACCATCAGGGTAGGCTATTGTCTAACAGCTGTGGCCACGGTGACTAATCACTGAAACGCGCCTGACACCAGCTGTTGGAATATTTGCTTGATAATACACTCCTATATCTTTAATATGACCATTCCCCAGTGCATTTAGAAGCGGAGTCCCTGCGTGTTCGTTGATGAAATAAATCTCGCCATGTTTATTCATTGAAAAATACAGCTTTTCATCCCCCTCCCATCCGTCACGTGTTGCTTGCGCGGGGCTCCCAACAACGGTCGTTGATGTTTATGATGAGTTATCGCCGAGTCTTCCTTGGCGTTCTCTATTTAGGTTGTTTTGACGATTTTCCATCGAGATAGCGAGGGAAAGTAAGGAACACTGTTGGCGCAGGACGCCTGTGAACATCTGCGAATGCATTATTCATAAATATTTGTGGATATTTTCTGTGGACACGCGAGCGCGAGCAGACATAGACCAGGCTGACAACACACCTTATATATATATATATATATATATATATATATATATATATATATATATATATATATATATATATAGAGAGAGAGAGAGAGAGAGAGAGAGAGAGAGAGAGAGAGAGAGAGAGAGAGAAATTGATATTATGGATAACGATCTTTAGTGCTGTAGCTTAAGTCTTACTTGAGCCGACCAATGCCACATTAACACTGTACTTTAGGTTTCTTCCCCCTAATAGATGACATAACGTTTGTTCTTCATCTGAAGACAACAAAATCATGGATATCTCTGATACAGTCTTGATACGAAATCTTGTAAGATAGGAGACATATGATTATCAAAATTACATCACTTTATCGAGGTTCTTTTGAGCAGATACAAGCTCGTTGTAGGCCTACATAACAGTACCCTTCCGTGCTCCATGTAAAGTGACCTTTTGATTATATATAATTATCTTTTATGTCTGTAAGCGGTTTAGACCTAAAAGACAACAGTATGCGAGACTAGTAAATGCTAAAACTGATGAATAGAAGTGGATCCGTTTAGTGGGCCGGTTGAAGACTAAACACGAGAACTTAAAATAAGCGTGGTCGATTCAAGATACCGATTTGTGTAAATATTTTTCTCTACTTTAAATATCCACGTTATTTTTTAAAGTAATTTTACTTTCTAGATAATGATGATGATGACGAATCGAAAATTAGACCAAACCGAAACGCTGGAAAGAACCTGGGGCTTAATAGAATGTCGATCCCAGAGTGAAAATGATAACCATTATAATGATTTCTTTGTTATTTCCACTTAAGCGACCAGCTGTGCAGAAAGAGATCAAAGTGAAGGCATAAAAACTGAACATTCCCCTTTCTCTATCTCTCTCTCTCGGCATTTCCTCTTCAGAACTGATAGACAGCAGTGATAGGTTGTTTTGTTTCACCCCCCGTATAAGGCAGGCAAATGTAAATCACACGGCGGGTGACGTCATCAGCAAACGCTCCCATAGCTGGGAGGCACAGACAAGGCCAGGAATATCATTAGGCTTCGGTTATGGAGAAATGCGACATCTAAACGAGACTGAGAAACGCATTGTATTATTCCATCACGAGCTCTAAATTCTTACCATTTGGTCCTTTTTACGTAAGAATGTAAGGTGTGATGTATAATGAAATGAGAAGCATTTTTATGTATATCAGAGATTAATGGTGTATTTTACACCATTAATCTCTACTCAAGAAGATTTTGGTTTTAGCCATTGGAGGGTCCTAGACTGGACCGTGGTTATAACGGTACACTTATACACTAAACAGTAAGCGGCAGTTAGCAACTGAGTGGTCAGGGTTCTCGTACTCTCTCTCTCTCTCTCGTGCCTACTGAACTAAGCCCTCATGAATACAGAATAGCCAGTGTGTAGGATTTTTGTAATATATCTTGTTATGGATGAGGTCTATTTCCACAGCGTTCAGAAATAATGGCAGGGAAGTGTGAAAGGAATTAAGGAGCCACAGCTTTTTAAATTTTTTTATTACATTAATAACAAATGGAAGTGAAAGAACAGTCGATTCGATTTTTCTTCCGATTTCAAACATATCGCGTCTGAGAAATGTTTATATATAAATTACATATATAAAATCGAGTAAGCTAAATCCAGCCAACCTATTCAGCAGTCACAGCATTATTTAAATGGCTCCTTACCGTCGTCGCTGCTTTAAAGAACCTAGACGCCTCTCACCCATTTATGAGTCTTATTTTACTTTTTTTTCTTATTTATTCATCTCTAAGACGAGGCAGTAATCATCTCAATCAAATGTGCGAGCACATTCGGAGAACCATACACACACATGCAGATGATTCAGCGACATTTTACATTGGACAGTATAGAAAATTTAATGTCACAGAAACTTCCCGGTAGAACACCAGGCAGCCATTGGCTTTTGGCATATACGATGATCTGAAAAAGCGAAATAACTGGTAAAGAACTAACGAGAAACAGTCGTTCTGTTGCTTGCAGAGGACCAACGCCTCCCAACAATGAATCTGCTTGCCAGGAAGCAGCTCCGAATGCCTTGTGGAAAACTCTTTGGTTAAAGACAACAGGACATTGCCCACAAACCCATCCTCAACCCAGCCACCCAAAGTTGACGCACGCCAGCACAAGCCACTTCAGCGCCCCCACCCCCGCCTCCCTCACCCCGGCAGGAGATACGGTGACCTACTCTTTAGGAGTGAAGAAAGTGATTCCACCTTCAGGATGACTTGACAGCCCATGGCAACTACTGGTTTCGTTAGATCTTGGGCCAAAGGCCCCGTGTGATGGTCGTTGGTCCGGAAAATAACATCCTTGCGATCTTGCTGAGGTAACCCCGTAGGGGGGTAGTGCCGCCAGTGCACCTCACGTGGTGCACTGTAGGCATTACTTAAGGGTCTTTGCAGCGTCCCTTCAGCCCCTGGCTGCAACCTCTTTCATTCCTTTTACTGTACCTCCGTTCTTATTCTCCATCTGGCTTTTCCACCCTCTCTAACAATTGTCATAAACACCTTTCAAAACTTCTTACTGTCAATTTCCCCTCCAGCGTTGAATGATCTCATAAGTCCCAGCGCTTGGACTTAGGCCTAAATTCTGTATTCTACTCTATTCTCGCTGAGGTAACGAAGTTGCATGCATCAATGAGCGGGAGTGCTCGATGGAACCATTGAGGCAGACCTACTTCATGGTCGACATGAACGATTTCCGGGTCCTCTTTTAAAAACCATCCATAAAACAATGGCATCTTTGTAATATATACATTTTCACACCAGCATTCAATATGAACATCTCGGGATGAAAGTCTGGGTTAGTCACTTTGTTCCTGCCTAGGTAGCCTATCGCCTATAGATCTTCATTTACAGTCTAGACATATCTTTCACTCTCCAATTTCCGTCAGAGGCGTTTTATCAGGCTTGGGAATTAGTTGTCAGGAAAACCTGACCGTTTCCTCAATTGTTCATTAAGGTATTTAGTCTTTCCTGGCAAGATCCGTTGCATTAAAATACATTTTCATTGTCATTCGTTCATATTTCTTATATGTTACACCAAGAAACCAGTAGCAGTACTGTTTATTCTCTAATACGTTTTACATAATTATTCCCTCAATTCTCACTAAAGGCGTAGGGCGAACAATTTACTTAAATTATTGTCTAACTTTACCATCCATGGATGGAATCACTCGCGAGCCAAATCTGAAAATCAACATCTTTCAAGATTCGCCAGAAGGCATTCATTTATCCGTTAATCTCAGATCTCGGATATTGCTCGTCGAAGCAAACTGAAATTTTACGATGAAACGACTGTCGAGGACCAACCGCGTCTCTCTCTCTCTCTCTCTCTCTCTCTCTCTCTCTCTCTCTCTCTCTCTCTCTCTCTCTCTCTCTCTCTCTCTCTCTCTCTCATAGCCATGTTGGCAGTGCGTCTAGCTCACAACTCCTGATCACGTGATGTGGGTTTGTATGTTAGGAAAAATACAAATTTCTGTTTAATTTGTCATATTATCATACACGCTACTTTCTCTTATTCCTGTTTGCCTTTCCCATTGTTGTTAACGCTGATATCTCCCATTTCTCTTCCATTTTCCTTACTTCCTCTTTCTTCATCCTTCTGAAGATTCTTTCAACTATTCCCGCCCCTTCCATATAATTAATACGCATTGCAGCTACCCATTCTCCCTTTCTTCCACATTCTTTATAAACTTTTCTTCTAACTAAGCGACCGGTGTTCGGGTCTCGAACAGGCGGGGGGGTCTGACAGACGACCGCAAGGTCTACAGAATCTCTAGACCAACGTCTAGTTCTAGACCGGTGGTTCTCAACCAGGGGGCGTCAGCAATTTCCAGGGGAGGTGCCAGAACTAGGAAAAAATTAAAGATTCTCTAATTATATTCGTTATTACCTTAACAAGAGTGAGGGACTAATATTCAGAAGTTTATGAAAGAATGCAAACGTATCACCTTATAACGGTAGTTGCCTGTAGGCCTAGTCTGCTACTCTGGTTAGACTCGTTGGGCTTAACACGTTTTGTAATTATTCACTGCCTTCCCTATCCCTGGAAACTCCTTCTCTTTCTCTTTTTTTCCACTTTCCTTTAAATCTGGGAGGGAATTTTACTCGGATACAAGGGGGGCGTGGAGGGAAGGACCAACGTTTAGAAGGGGGTGTTAAGAACCACTGCCCTAGACTTTGGATGACCGCGTTCATTGAACATCCACTTAACATGTGTTGATCTAAACAGTGATTCATGCACCGAGTATCAGACGACAATTGTGGGTCGCAGCTGAGGTGGAGAGAGAGAAAGAGAGAAGAAAAGAGAAATACTCTAGTTGAGTTGTTCCTTTTACCTCCTTCCATATTCTCTTTCTTCCTTCTTACTTTCCACCCTCGCCAAACAATTGATTCATAGTACAACTGCTTTGAGGTTTTCCTCCTGTTGCACCTTTCAGACCTTTTACTGTCAATTTCCGTGTCAGCGCTGAATGACCTCATAGGTCCCAGTGCTTGGCCTTCTGTCTAAATTCTATATTCAATTCAATTCGTTAAGTTATTGTTCTGAAAACCTGGGTTTCTGAAAAATGTCAAAAGCTTTCACAATTCTTTGTATATTCACGCCATCTCTTCCATTTTCTTTGCAGCGATCTCCTAAAGATCTCAAGAGCAGGATGTCGTGCATGTAAATCTCCTATTAACGCCGTGGGTTCTTCATCTATAAAATCTAGAAGTTTGTCCGTGTCCCAATTCCCCCTCCGGGACTTAAAGATCAGCAACGTTTAGTGTGTAAGCATATAATATCACTCTTATTCCTATGCACTCTCATTTTCAAGCGCTGAAATGAAAGTGATACATTCTTCAGTTTGAATAATTGATCTGTTGCAAATGTACTACTTTGACACATTGGCACAACTGTTCCTGAACATCATTATACATCTGGTACTCGTGCTGCTGAGAGCAGTCTTTTTAAATTTTGGTAAAGGTGAGATTTTTTTTTTTGGAATTTGAGCTCGCTTTTCCTCACATCCATCCTGAGAATATGTTAAACATTTTCCAGCATCAGTTAAATATCTCTCGCTACCTGGGAGTCATTGCCCAGCTGACTTGTTCGCTCTTGGCTATCATGTTTTTTCCTAATTTTAACAATGTCTTCTTGTTCGTCGATTCTTTCCTTCAATTCCTCGTAAGATTTACTATCTTCCTTCAGATACTAATTCACGAATACTCTTTAACATCGACATCACGTTACCTTGTAACGCATGAATGTATTTTTTACCCAGAAACCATTTGCTCATACACGTCACCGGACGTAACATTCCGCGACTCAGCAAAGCGGAAAGAGAAGAAGAAGAAGAAGAAGAAGAAGAAGAAAAAAAAAGCTTCCCCACACAACGCCTGACTCACTCTTATACGGCGATGTCAGACGAGCCCATTTTCTCTTAAACTTTTCTAAACAATCATAGTATTTCTGCTTTTTTATGTTTTCCTTCTATAATTGTGGAAGATTGCAGCCACGCTGCGCGATTTTCAATTTTGGCGCCAAAATGAGCTTCCCTGAGGCAAAGTTTTACAGCAGGATGCTGAAAAATGCCGGGAAAATGAGCTCGTTCTGCACACCACCTTATTATTGAGTTGATGTACGTACACGCATGGAATTTTTTCACCATGATGATTAGCCATCAATTTTCTCTGAAGGACAAAATGCATCTTTAAGGTTTCTCAGGCTGTGTCACTGAAGTCTTACGCCAGCAATCCACAGACTCTGTGAGAAAGATGAGTCAGTTTCAGACCTTTTCACAGAGTCTGTGACTCATAGGATTAGCATTGAATTACCCTCGTTCTACAGGGTGTTAGGAAGAGTATGGTTACAGAGAGAGAGAGAGAGAGATTAAACCCTCAAACTTTTCTGACGCCCTGTACTTTGATAGTGTCAGCGGTACGATAGAGTCTCGGGCGTCTTAGATGTGTTCAGATTTCCTGGTGTTATATCAAACACGTAGTTTGGTTATCAGGACGATTTTATCAAACACACTTCATTACTTATCAAATAGGTTGCCATTAGGAAACCGAGGCGGGCAAAATAATCATAACTGCGCCCCGTACTACTCAAGTGCATCGTAAATTCGAAGTAGTGGGTTAATTAAAGCCAGCCATTTATGCCCTTTTCCGAACGCCGCTCGTCAGTGAGATAAGAGGATATTGGTCGAACGTTGAAAAAGTTTCTCTCTATCTTCCTGCTTGGTCGGTGAGTCCACAGGTTCACACCAGGCATCTCATCCTCCTTAAGAGCCTTAATAAACAGAAAAGATTCAGAGACATCTTTGACCCTCATATGATACAACATTTTAATTATTTAAGCAATTTCATGCATCACTCAAATTGTTTTTTTGAAATGGGAAATATCCTAAGGAATTCTGATCCTAACATAAATAGCTAGCAAAATGATTAATCTTTCGTATAATTAAGCCTTATATTCTGAACACCACACGTCCTTGGCATGTTATTTTCATTTGTTTTCCATGTTGCCTCTCTCTCTCTCTCTCTCTCGTTAACCGCCAAGTACTCATGTTGGTCTAAGGCTCTAAGCAGTAAATTATATACCTATACCACCGCAAATTTGGGAAGAGATTGTCCATTGATACCTGTATCAGATATTCATCTTCGTAACAAGATAAACAAGAAATATATATTCTCTTGCCCCCGTAGGGAGGTAGGGCCGTCAGTGCACCTCATGCGGTGCACTGTAGGCATTACTTTGCAGCATCCCTTCGGCCCCTAGCTGCAACCCCTTTCATATCCGTTCTTCCAGCTTACTTTCCATCCTCTCCCAACAATTGTTTCACAGTGCAACTGCGAGGTTTTCCTCCTGTTACACCTTTCAAACCTTTCCACTCTAAATATCCATTTCAGGCGCTGAATGACCTCCCAGGTCCCAGCGCTTGGCCATCGGCCAAAATTCTATATTCCAAATCCACGGAGAAATTGAGGACTAATCTCCAAAGATATGAGTTCTAAAGGTGGCCGGTAATAAAGTCAGGGGAAAAAAGTCACAATTTTGGCTAGGAAAAGTCATGAATTTATGGTGGCCGGTGATAAAGTCACATGGGGAAAATTCACAACATTTCCTGGGGGTCATTATCTTTATGATATTTACAGTCTTTTGTTTGTGTTTTTACGGAAATCGCCAATAGGCTTGTACTAAACACGCCGCAAAGGTGGATATATAACGGGTTAAAAGCCTTGGGGGTCACTATCTAGGAAAGATTATTGTGACTTTTTTTCCCTGTAACATTTTTCCTGTGATTTTTTTCCTAGCCAAAATTGTGACATTTTCCCTTTGACTTTATTACAGGCCACCATAGGATTTACATGAAGCAAAGACTCATTTCAGTCTAAACAAAAAAAAAAAATGCATTTCAGCACAGCAAAGGAAAAGTAATAAGGAAACGCAAATATATGACGCAAAAAAAAACTTTTTTTAAAAATAAAGTAAACAATGGTGTTCTAATAACAATAAAACACATCTGAAATATTATAGGTCTGATAGTTTTCATATAATAATTCTTACGGTGCGACAAATTTTTGAAGAAACTCCGGCCGTTTTCTTGACACTTCTTCCTCGCCCTTTAAATCCATTTGAAAATCGCCGTGTAAATCTTAGTGTACCCTTGCGGCTTCACGTTTTCATTTGATTATCGCCGTGTAAATCTTAGTGTATCCTTGCGGTTTCACGTTTTCATATCGATGTTAGTCGAAAAGACGATGAGAGAGAGAGAGAGAGAGAGAGAGAGAGAGAGAGAGAGAGAGAGAGAGAGAGAGAGAGAGAGAGAGAGAGAGAAAATAGGACCTAAGTTACCGTTATGAGCTCCATATCCTAGACCTAACCGAACACGGACGCGCTCGACGAGGTAATCCTTACACCACGCGCGAAATCAAAGATTATTATTATATTATTATTATTATTATTATTATTATTATTATTATTATTATATAGACAAGATTCAGATGGACTGAAAGATTATGATTGTTGTAAT
>NC_089777.1:14754344-14784344 GCF_040412425.1 Macrobrachium rosenbergii | reverse complement strand
TTAGAAATATCAGAAACTGCAAGAAAATTGTTGAAAAAAAAGTTTTTCGTGTGGAATTGTAGAAATACTGAAAACAGCAAGAAAACTGTCGAAAAAATGAGTTTGTCATGTGGAATTGGAGTTCGGACCGGAAACGAACTTTCACCCGTGGCCGTCTTTCAGATTCAGAAACTTGGTGCTTGAAGCCAGTCTATTCCTGACCCAAGCCCTGCATGTTTTTATGACCTTGGTTTCTGGAATGGCAGTATTCCATATAGCCTATATTTCTAATTCAGTAACCCTCAGGATAAAACTTTACTTCAGTTGTGTGGCCTGGTTCCTGCCATTCCAGTTTTTTTTTTTTTTTTTTTTTTTTTTTTTTTTTTTTTTTTTTTTTTTTTTGCTGCCATTCCAGAAATTGAAATTTAATGAAAAAGTGCAAGTTTCAGCTGGACGATGTAGGCTGGCTTCGACGTCCCATAGTAATCCTATTGTCGACACATTTCGAAATCAGCGGTATTATGAAGTGCAGTGATGTGGCCTGTAGCAATTTGTCTCTAATCTTTTCAAAACGACACTTGTTCCATAAATCTACAAAGTAGAATGCTCGTACTGAACTTACTCTGGCCTGTTCAAACACATCTATTGGCTGTGGCTTTCATCTTAGACAACACAAAATAATCTGCGAAGATGTTTTAACAGGGACACAATCTAACTTAACCTAACCTTGACAAGGAGTACTGTACCCTTCCACTGCCTCAAACATGATAGTATGCAAAAAACACAAGCACTATTAGTTTTACATGTCTTAGTCACTGTCCTGAGAGAATGAGGTCATTTAGATTGTTTGAATAAGTGCATTTTTTGGGGGAAATTTTCTTCCTGCATTTGGGGTCGAGGATCGTTGAAAGTAGTGGCTTAGCATTGTTCAGCAACCACCATTGTACAGGCACTTCTTGGTTAACAGCAGAGGTTCTGTTCCCGGCTGAGCGCCCCTAACCGAAAGTTGCCGATAACGGGAAATCAGCGATAATAGCGCCGATAAACCACTTAACAGTGCCATTAACCGGTTATTGGCGCCGATAAACTGCCTACCGATGCTGTTAAACTGCTCACAGGCGCTGAAAATCCAGTTAATGACACCACTAGCCAAGCACTGTCAGCCTATGCCGCCGGTAAGCGAGGACTACCTATAAGCAAAGTAATGCATGTGGCCTTGACTGCTTGCTTTGCAGGCCCCCCGTAATTGCGTAGGGGAGCCTTATTACCCATGATTCATCTGTTTTCAAGACAGCATAGCCTATTCCCCAGCTTGGGGTTACAAAGTTTGTGAGATTGTTTAGAAGAAAAAGAAGTGGTCATCGTGCTGTTGTATAGTGCACACTCAATCTTCTCTCTATTTCCCCTCTACTTCCTCCTCTTCCTAATGAACACCATATTCTTTGGAAGCTTGAATTTCAAGTCAGTGGGCCCCGTGGATTGTTCCTTATGAGTAGGTTTCGTCTTCCGAATAATAATAATAAAGCCAAATTCAGAGTGACGAGTAATTGCAGATCATGCCGGTCTTGAAAATTTATTTGTTGGCTAAAAATGTGGCCTATGGCATGACCTAGGTCAACTCTCGCTGTTGGTTGTTTATAAAGCCCACAATTCACATTCTCGGTGGTTGGCAAGTCGTGAACTTTGCGTAAAAGAACTAGGAACAGATTGTTCCAGGGCTGCCATTCTCGTCAGTGGCGACATAGTAAAATATTTTGCCCTGCTGTAGTTTAGGAAATTTTGTTCCAAACTAACGTGACTTGGATGATTGATAAAGCAGTTATAATAAACCAACCCGAAAATGGATTAATGGAATCCAGAACAACAAAGATAAAAGAAAAGAACTTTTAAAGATACGGCACCCAGGCTGTTTCAGTGAGTTTCCCTGAGAGTTTAAAAGATGTTGAGACGTAATTAGTTAAAAACATTTAGAAAGTTGAGACACAGAACATGTTAACACGAAAAACTAAATCAAACAAACATGCTCCCAGTTAGGTGGACCTAAAAGGTCTTTCAAAGGGAGGGCTTCCAGAATTAAACAAGGCTAATAAGTCAGAAGTTGAGTTCTGGACCAGTCTACAAACATGGCTTATCTTGTAGTCACTCCACTCTTTGCTGAATATTTTTTTTTTTCCACATGGCATTGTATTTTAGCCAATAAAGCTTAAAATTTGTCTTGGCATCATCTCAAACGTGGTTATCCCTGTGAATGATAGCTCGGCTTGTCTTAAATATAACTACGTTCACTGTGACTCTTCTGGGTGAGATGTCCTAAGAGTTTCCCCTTGGGCCCACTCCTCTTGGTCATTCACACCTGTTGAGGTGGCATTTAGAGTGGACCGGGGCTTCGATCTCCCTTTTTTATTATTACAGGTTCAACCTTTCTAATTTTGGATGCTGTGCTTTGGCACATTTCTAATATCTGGTCATTAGTTAATCTGCCACCAGTATGGCACTGTTAGCGAACCGAGACATTTGACGGCGAGGCGCATTGGTTATGCTGTTCAGTGAGTCTGGTTGCTCTCAGGGGATCAGAGATCGATTGGTTGTGAATGTGAAAGATTTCTGTTGCAATACAACTTATGAAAAAGTGACAAGCAAGAGACCATCCATTGATGGTCCAAGTCATGAAAAAGTGACAAGCAAGAGACCAACCATTGATGGTCCAAGTCATAACTGCGACTATTAGGAAACGGAAACCTACCGCCACAAACAACTCTATCCAAGAGAGAGAAATCACTGGCATAAGCAGACATCCACATCAGAGAACAGCATTCTTTCTTGTAAAGGAACTGCAAACGACCCAAAACAGGTTGCATTGATTTTGTCGCCGTTTTAAATATATGAGGCCTCACAAACAATACCGAACTTTCGTGCAGCACTTGCTGAAACTTTCATTAGATGTTTCTCAAAATTTACGTGTGAGTCAGAAGTTACACCTAGAATAAAAGCTTCAGACTCATACACCATTCCGTGTCCCGATTGAGGCTGGTGGCAGCTTCATTTCTCATGAGTGGAGACTCGCTGGAAACTTTCTTAATAAGCAAAGGGAAGAAACCATCGTGATTTTCTCCACCCCGCTGTCAAGATTATTTCCCTGGGGAGCGAAATCAGCCAACAACATGCATCTCCATAAATGACATTAATATGCACACAGTGGAAGTCATGCGTGGGTGCAATGTGTTATTCGTGAATTTATTACCATGGACCATTATTCAGATTTTGAGTCCCCATAAATATCCCTCATTTATTATGGGTGAACGCTGAACAAAAGGGATTGGTCAGATGGTAGGTAAAACCAGTAATTATAATGCAAGAGCAATGAACTGTGAATTAAACAGAAAATCGTCTGGAATTTTTTTTAGGTAGAGGCAATTGTTAGAGCGGCAAAGTTAGTTTTTCCCAATTTCGTTGACCTGGTGTATGTGCAGGCAGTCCTCGTTTACTGGTGGCATTGGTTAATGGTGTTACGGTGCTTGGCTAGTGACGTTGTTAACCAGATTTTTGGCGTTGGTAAGCGGTTTATCAGCGCCGATAACTGGGTAACGGCAACATTAAGTGGTTTATTGGCGCTATTTTCGCCGATTTTCGATTGTCAGTGATTTTCGGTCAGCAGCGCTCAGGCGGGGACTGAACCCCAGCTGTTACCAGGGAATTCCTGTAATGCTATTACGATCTTGGTCTCGTGATAACGTGGGTCCAGGATAACCTCGACGTGTATATATCTGGTACTGTATTGTGGGCTGATAAATTTATACGGAAAAGGAATGGGTTGGTTTAGATGTAGAGTAGTCAGTATTGCTATGTTTACCGAGTGCTACTATCAAGAGCATGTAGGAAAGTGAAGGTCATTGATTTGTTGGTGGAAAGTCTTGAGTCAGTTTCCGCTCAGGAGTTAATGTCGTTAAAAATCACTGCACTGAGCCTTGCAATTTATGTTCAGAAAGTTTTAATGTATTAATGATTATATAATGAGGTACATTACATGTCCAATCTGCAAATACTTAAAACCCCTCTAAAAACACTTAGAACTGCCCATTTTGATAGTTTAAACACAGAAAAACCCTGTAAAAATGCATATACCTGAGTATTTTAATAGTTTTATCACAAAAAGTGCGTTTGTTCATGAAAATTATATGAAAATACAGTGATTAGTGAATATTTCTCAGTGAAAAATACTGCGAATGGGCGAATTTTCCGCGAATGATGGCTAGATACGTTCCACAGAGAAACCCGCGAATGCGTGAGTCCGCGAATCGTGAGAACGCGAGTACGGGGGGTTTACTTTACTTGTAATTTATTTGTTTTTTTTTTTTATTTTGCCATCAATATAAGTTGTCTAGTCAACAGTTGTCTCTTGTGCCTGACCACATATTTTTTATTTCCCAACAGATTGTATCAGACAATAAAATGGACAACAAGATGGATGAGAAGAAAGTTGAGAAGATGCCCATTGATGATATGACATCAAAGGACTATTATTTTGATTCATATGCACACTTCGGAATTCATGAGGTAAGTAAAGTGAGACATTTTTTTACCCTTTTGAAGATTTTTTTACGACCGGATTTTTTATATGGAGGCCTAAGTTTTCAGCAGCGGTAGCATTTCAACCAAATAGACACTTTGGAGGTCTGGATTTCAAATAAGTATTATTATTTAGGGTTATTTTTCGGAAGACTCCAGCCACCTCCCACGTAATTTATATTTTCTTGGGTAAAACATCAAAACAAAAAATTTCTTAATGCATGACCTTTGCAAATGCTTAATAAGAGAGAAAAATAATCATTTTACGATTTATAAGGTAAGACAATACCTGCCTCCCACCCCCCTCCTTGGCTAATACGGCAAAATTGTAACCAGTAAATACCCCTAGCTTATGTTAGGTTGGTATTTTTAGGGTCTTTTAGTGCCCTACCATTTCCTATCTATTTTTGCATGAAAAAGCCAAAATGGTTTTTCAAGCAAAAATGGCCAGCTGGAGTCGACCGAAAAATTTCCTTATTTAGATCCAGCCAGCCTTGTGCTGGCAAGAGATCCAGCCAGCCTTGTGCTGGCAAGGGCTCTTGCACTTCACCAGCCTGTAAATTAAGTAACGAGGACTGTTAAGTAATGAAGACCTATGTGGTAGCCACTCTTGAATATTCACAAAATTTGAAAAACATTTATTTTAGATATAGTTAACAGCAGCTAACCTGTACGTTATATTGTATATTGCATTTAAGATTATTAAGAAAACTGATCATCTAAAATGGTAGCATAGCGAAAAGTAGTGATTATAATTTAGCCGATAAGCACAGAAGTCTGTTACTTTGAGGTGCTGCTGATTGGGGAATAGGAATCTGTCTCTCTCTTCCACTTCTATTCCCCTTCTGCTGCTTCCATTTTCTTTCTCTGTCTGTATTGTATATACAGTATCTGCAAATCATTCATTGTATATACCTGTACTGTATCTATTCAGAAGATTTGGTTACAAGTTGTTGATGCCTACAACTGGGCTAGACTGTTATATGGGAATTTTACAGAATGGTTTCTGATTCCAGGAAATGTTGAAGGATGAAGTGCGCACTTTAACTTATCGTAATGCTATGTACCACAACAGACACCTCTTCAAAGGAAAGGTATGTATCCTTATAGCATTGTGAAAAGTAACAGAAAAGTTGTTTCTTTGTAGGTTACAAGGATTCTGATTTTGTGTAGCTAACTGATAGCATATGACAGTAACAGGATTGGTGAAAAAATGACCATCAGATGTGTGGATGGTAGTTTTTCCCCTAAAAAGTGTGTAAATGATTATTAATCAATGGCAGTTGTTAGTTTGGAATATGTAGTTGTAGAAAGGAATTACAAATTGCTTCATTGAAACTACTTTGGTATTGTGTTAAAATGATTATCATCAAGTAGTTTAACCTGAAAAGCATTTAAAATTGAGTACCGGGACCAGCAAGGTGAGAGAAACAATAATGAAAAATAGAAAGTAATTCGAGTTATAGAGGTGTGGGTGCAATGTAAGGTACATTGTGAGGGTCTCTCCTTGTGGCGATATTTAAACAAATAGTCATCCATGTGTCTGTCAAATTTCAAGGGGAAACTAATGTTTCATGCTGACAGTGATTCTACTCTTTGCAGACAGTACTGGATGTTGGTTGTGGAACAGGAATTTTGTCAATGTTTGCAGCAAAGGCAGGAGCTGCGAAAGTCATTGGTATTGAGATGTCCAATATTGTAGAACATGCAAAGAAAATTGTAGTTGCCAATCATTTAGACAATGGTAAGTTTTTCTCGTCATTATCTTTATAGTTCTGTTATTTTGAACGAATTGATTATACAGTCTTATCGTACGTTAACATTCCACACTTGTTCTTTACTTGTCTGTACATGGCAAGTCATTTTACTGTACGTATCTAGTAATTAACATTATGTGGGCCTTGATAACTGGTAGGTAATGTGTAAAATCAAATATTTTGTATCCAGCAGGAAACTATTACAGTACAGTGATGTTGAGTTTGTAATTACTGTGCATTCCATTGCAGTTGTGGAGATAATCCAAGGCAAAGTGGAAGAAGTGTCCATCCCCGTTGAAAAAGTAGATATTATCATATCTGAGTGGATGGGTTACTGTTTGTTCTACGAGTCTATGTTAGATACTGTTCTTTATGCTCGTGATAAGTGGCTTGCCCAGGATGGTATGCTCTTCCCTGACCGTGCCACTCTCTTTGTATCAGCTATTGAGGTTAGTCTGTGATCAGAAAGCCTGTGTTTATTGTCGTCGAAATACATGAAAGTGCATGATTTGGTACTTTTTATAACTTTTTTTTTCTCAAGTTGAAGGTCTCTGGATTAATGATCCCATGTTAAACTAGATAATTTCTTTCATCAAGTGTAACGATTTTGTATTCGTGATCCCATGATAAACTAGATAATGTATTGTATCAAGTTTGAGGATTTTGGATTAATGATCCCATGATAAACTAGATAAGATTCTTTTGTATTAAGTTGAATGATTTTTGTACAAGTATATTTGCAGTAGTTTTGGAGATCAAATTTTTAGGCTTTTTGATAGGACATTTTTACTCGGTAGAAATATGCCATTGTCCATTTTTTCCCTTAATATTTACAAGGTGTTTTAAATTTCAGGACAGACAGTATAAGGATGATAAAATAAATTGGTGGGACAGTGTTTACGGCTTTGACATGTCTTGCATACGTGAAGTGGCCATGACAGAACCACTGGTTGATGTCGTTGAATCAAAGCAGGTTTGTACATGAATTGTTTAGTGCTGTATTGTTATGACTAGCTAGGCTAGAGTTTGTGCGAGCAAGTATTTCAGCAAAGCATATTATCTGGTGGGGAGGGAAGAAAGGAGGTGGAGGATCAACTAAATGTATTTCACTTCAGTAAAAGGATTAGCAGGAAATTGTACCTCCTTACCTTTTTGATGATTTGATTTTCTTTAGCTTACATATCTATTATTCTGGTGATATCTGAATGGAGGGAAAGCAGGTCGATGCCATATATTTTGCAGGGTGTGTAAAACTCTTGACTGTTACACCCATTTCTTAATACTGTATGTGTTTGGTGATATATCTGCATGGTCAGCGAAAAATTAGGTTTCAAGTTTGGACCTTACAGGTCCAAACTTTACTATGGCTAGCAGATATTTTCAGCATGTCAGTCCAGACTTTAAAGTTAGGTACAATCCTTAATGGGTCCTTGACTGTACTCTGGGCCTTTCAGAGTACAATGATGACTGGATTGAACTTCCCTTAGAGTTTAGAGAGGTGTTTGGTTGTGATATACTCTAAGACTAATTGGTTTCCATGAGAATTCATCCTTAAAAGTTCTTGGAATGCAACAGAAAGGTTAGATGCAAGTCCTCTCGACCATTCCGGATATGACAGGTAGAGAAGAAATGATGAAGTAATTTTTCAAAAAATTTTGTGGAAGTGAATCGGCCACCGATTTCACTGTGGATCATATTAGGAGTCTTGGTGGTGTATGAATATTAATAAAAAAAAAAGCAGCAGTCAGAAGAGATTAGATTTTTTTTTATATAGAGCATGATGCCAAGCATAGGTCCAGCAAAAATTTATGTTGATGGTTCAGCGTAGGAAGAGGGAGTTGGCAGTGCTGATGTTTGTAATATATTCCATAGTTAATTGTATCACAGTGCATTTTATTTGTTTGCAAGTCTTGTAGATGAATCTTTTCTACATATTTTGTTGTAATAAATCAAGCATATTTTTACTAGATCCCAGCCAATGTTGGAATTCTGGAAGTGGGGAAGTTGGGTAGTAATGTGAAAACTGATGTTCACAATATTGTTTCAAATAATTAGTCCCACTTCGATATGAAACGATCCATATTGTAAGGTAGCAGGGGCCCTGATCATGCTCGCTGTGATGAGTCATCAGATGAGCATACTTTCGTTTGTTGCTGAAAATTTCATCTTTATGGGAAAACCTTGTCTGAAATTTTGGGAAATGATGCAGACATTTCCTGCACTCTAAAATTAACTTTTGAGTCTCCCCTCCCTCCCCCATGCATGTAAGGTTATAGTGGAACCATTTTTCTTTTGGAACCTTAGTCTTGCAAAAAGTTACGGCTGTAATAGGATGAATGAGTTTGTATGAAAACTTTTATATAAACACCTACCTCAGAATATATTGATAAATATTTTTAGAACTAAGCAAGACTGATAAATCGCTTTTGTAGTAAAATTTTGCTTGGCACTCACGACAGCCTTTGCACAGCAAAGCATGTCAATGTAATTCTTGGCAGTACAGTATGGTTAAGAACGTTGAACAAATAATGTACATTACTTCATAAATTTTCAGTACAATGAATGCACTTGCAAAATTTGAATATTGCTGTGACTTAGGGTCAGTTTGTCACCTACGAGTGAGTTCACAGTTTGTCACCTACGAGTGAGTTCTTGAATGGCACCCACTTCCCTTCAGGGATTAAGAAATTCATGACAAAGCTGTTATGTATGAGTAAAATTTTTAGGAAATTTATTGCGTATTGAGATATTTCAACTGCGTTGGACCTTTTCAAAAAGGAAATCTGCAGTATTGTTATTAAATTCTATACTTGCAGGTTTTATAAACACAGTTGATTGGAAATTTATTATTAAATGTTTAATGCATCAAAATCCTGACTTCTGTGATTGTGTAAAATTATAAATATGTTGAATTGTTAAGGGTCTATAGTAAGATTTTCTAACAGGCTTTATTCAAATGTAAAAGACAACACATTTTTTCACTCTGTTATTATGTGCATAATTATTCATGAATGTTTTCCTTCACAGGTGGTTACCAATTCTTGTCTAGTTAAGGAAGTTGACTTGTACACGGTTAAGAAAGAGGATTTGGCCTTCAGTGCTCCCTTCCATTTGCAGGTAGGATTTTGTATTTGGCATCCTTAAAATGTTTGATTAGGGAATGTTATATCATCCCTAAGACGAAGACAGTATTATAGAAACATTTGAATAATGTTGGCTGGAAGAGTGAAGAAACCACTTTTACCTTTCACTGATTAAGAATGTTAATGATCAAGAAGGTGCCAAAATGTCGAATAATTGTCTTGAAAACTACCTAGTTAAGCAAGATTGGGGTATGTAGTAATTATATTTACATGTATTTTCAGGTTCGAAGAAATGACTATGTCCATGCACTTATTACTTACTTCAATATTGAATTCACAAAGTGTCACAAGAGAACTGGCTTTTCTACAGGTAATGTTGCAATAATTGTGTATTTCACTACAATGCAGTGCTTTCAGTAAATATGCAGAAGTAGCTTAGTGTGGTCATAATTTATCCATGTTTTGTAATCTTTTAAATGTCCAAAATATAATCTACAACAATTGTCAAGTTTTAAAACTAATCAGTTTTGTCAGTATAAATATTTTTAGTTAATCAAATAACATTTTGAAATCTAATAAAATGCAAGCTGTATTAACCTTTGGGCCAGCCTTGTGAGAGTTACTGGTAAATAAATTTTTGCACCATGCTGGTTAAAGTACTAAATAGTAAGAAGAAGAATAAGTGAGGAGACCTTCTCTGAGGGCAGTAACATTGATTATAATAGCTGTTTTTGTAACATATAATTTGTATGGAATTGTTCTCACTGCCTTGTATAACCATTTCATCAGTGTGTAGCTGGATGGCCACCAGAGTGCCAGTTGCAATGTTAGAGGAAATAATACCACTACAGCAGAACATCTTTATCTGACAGTAAGAAACCAGATATACCGGCTGCAAACTGATGTGAATGACAGCTATGAGATGCATAGGGGATTCAGTTTGTCAAAGTAATCCACCATATTGTCATATTTATCACTGAATGACCTTGAGGGTCCCAGCACATTGACTGTCGCTAAATTTCATTCGTTCACCATCCTTCTCCAATCTTGTTACCAGTATTTCAAGGGTATATTCTCACAAATGTTTTGATGTTGGTATTTTAAGGATTTTTTGGTGGTTTGGTATTGGAGATTACTTTTTGGTTCAGTTAGAGACAGTATTGATATGATAATCTACAGATTATGTTTGGTTCCTGGCTGCTTGCGTTTGATATGTTCATTTTGGTAATCATGTTCAGTTGTGTTTCTAGCGTTAAGTATATATATATTTTTAATACTCTATTATAGAAACATTGTAAGTGTGAATTTTTCATAAGTGATGGCTAGGTTGTGTGCCCTACTTTTGTAACCACTCACAGTCCCTTCATAGCAAGCCCAGAGTTCTCTCTCTACTCCATTTTCTTAAGTAGTAAGGTTAGTTCTTTTTTTTTTTTTATTTAATTACCAGTTTCTGCGTAGTTAAAGGTACATTTTATCCATTAATGTTAAATTGTTATTGTAAAGGTAAGACTTACCGTGACCATGTACAGTTACAGTATTCCAGAATTTGTGTGGTGTGTTCTGGCAGCCTTATTCTCATGTGTTAAAATTGACTGTACATGATATGAAGTTTTAAACTGGACTAAAGTCCAAATTTATTTCTATATATGTATAGTTATATGTGAAACTAAGTTGACTTCTAAATCATGTTCCTCCAGCTCCTGAAGCTCGATACACCCACTGGAAACAGACTGTCTTCTACTTTGATGATTACCTCACAGTGAAAGCGGGTGAAGAAATTTTTGGATCCTTCACTATGAAGCCCAATGAGCGCAACAATCGTGACCTTGATTTCCAGGTGGAAATAGAATTTCATGGTGAACTGTCAGAATGCCAAGAATCTCATAAGTACAAGATGCGTTAGTTTTACGTTCAGGTGAGTGGTGGTGGTTTTACTTTCATTTCTGGGTCCTTAAGTATTTTAGAGTCTGCTGGTTAAACAGTATAGTAGGAGGAGAAAGACTGGAAGAACTAAAGAAGCCTAATATTAAAGCTGTTAATATACTATAGTTAGAATTGTGAAAACTGTTGGCCTCTTAAATGCAGAGAGGATAGTAAGAGTAAAAAATGAGAATAATGATGGAATGTATAAGCATGTTTTGCATGCATTACCCGTCCATCATAATGACTTTCTTTTTTGGGGCAAGACCTTATAGTAGGGGATGTATACATATGGTAAATAGTCAATAAACTACATGAAACCATTTCTGGGTCTCCCAGCCATATGCTGAAAGATTCAAAATTTTGTTTCATATTTATGTACAAGTTGGGTATATTAGGACAATATTCAAACCCATATCTATTCTTACTTTTTCTTACTGTAGAATTGAAATTAAGGTAGTTTTAAATGCATAACTTAAACATATCCATTAATGTTGAATTTAGTAATGATCTTTCTGTGTAAATTAACCGTTTGTGTGTTGGATCCAATTTCCCCTTTTATTGAAAACCCTGAATTTTCAGATAATTACAATTAGATTTTCGTGCATTATACAATGCTGCCATGTGTTGATCTTATCCAGTGGTATTACGGCATTATATAATGAAAATTTCCCATTTCTCAGTATAAAGTTCAATTATGTAATTGTTTCTTGTAGGCATACTGGCTAACAGAAAGCAGAGTACTGTGGTAAGAGCATATAAATTAGATACCATTCCAGTAAACTTGGGTATTACTAGAATGATGGAGAACGGTAACCATGAGTTGCCTCAGGAAACAAAATGGTGTCCCTAAGATACTGATAGGTCATGAGAGAGGGGGGGGAAATTGCGTCAGCAATAGTCAAAGTTATGAAGCTAGGTGGAATAGTCAAAAGTGAGTGGATATAAATAAAAAACAAGGCACTGAACGTATAACCAACTTTTTAGAGCAGGTAGTGGTTTTTATAACAGACACTTTAAAAAAAAAAAAAACTTGATCTGGAGAATTAAAATAAATTTTCATAGATTGAAGGTTTAAAACCCCATCTAAATCAACTTTGTAGAGCCGGCAGTGGTTTTTATAATTGTGACACTTAAAAAGACCTGATCTGAAGAATTAAAATAAATTTTCAATGATTGAAGGAAAACTGTCTAAATCAACAACCGAGCTGCCTGGGTTATCTAGGATTTTGTGTCTAGTTAGGATAATCAGATATAGTGAAGTGTCTCAGGATGACAGGAAGAGGATATGCTGGTATGTTTTTTCATGAACTTTTTCTAAAATATTGTCTGCAGTATCATGTGGTAATTTTCTAAAAGAAAATTCTCGAAGTACTGTTCAAGGTAGTGGCATTTCTTTTGGTCATAAGATGTTATTACAAAATTCATGGAAATAGAGTAATTCTTTTTAAAACCCGTACTGCAGTTAAGTATTAATTTTTGTCTGTCGATGATGCAGTAATTCACTCACTTTATAATATAAAAAGAATTCATAAATTAATTTTATTAGGATCTGGAATTTTTACTCCCCATGCTCTAAACATCACCTTTCCAACCAAGAGATGATCATTGCACTCTGATGTCATGATCGTCCATACACATCTTCCTTTCATATAAAGGAAATTTGCTTTTTTGTTCATTGAAGAAATTTTATGATTTTGTAGAATTGTAGATTTTTTCTTTATAAATGTACTGTAATCTGTTATATCAGGTACACCTTCATGCAGTTCACGGAACAAAGTGGTCATAAATGGAATAAACCATTGTGTCATCATTACTTTATTAGTCTACAGTGAACCCCCCCATATTTGCAGGGGATGCATCCCCCCCCCCCCAAATAGCTAAAATCCGCGAATACTTAAAACCCCTCTAAAAACACTTTGAACTGCCCATTTTGATAGTTTAAACAGAAAAACCTTGTAAAAATGCATATACCTGAGTTTTTTAATAGTTTCATCACAAAAAGTGCATTTATTCATGAAAATTATATGAAAATACAGTAATTAGTGAATGTTTCTCAGTGAAAAATACAGCGAATGGGCGAATATTCCGCGAATGATGGCTAGATATGTTCGACAGAGAAACCCGCGAATGCGCGAGTCCACGAATCATGAGAACGCAAATACGGCGGGTTTACTGTATTCCAGTCTGTTATAACCCCTCATTAAAGAACAAATAATTGTTTCGGCAGAATTTGAGATATGACAACTAAAGATAAATCAGTGTTAGATAGGTCAATTGGTAGTCTTTGATTGTCATTTATAAATGAAAAAGATATATTCTTTTTGAAGGGTCATGCAGTTGTTGTCAGAAATTACGGTTACCGTTAAATTTTATAGTTGAAAGAGTTAGACTTTTAGATTGGCAAGGTCGGAGGATTTTTTTGTTTTAATGTAAATGAAAGGGGAAACATGTAGGAAGTCACTAGACAACTAGGTAAAAAGACCGAAGGGAAACAATAAAAAAATTTTAGAAAGTAATACTGACTCCAAAAGCATATGTATGTAATTGTTAAAAGGATGTGAGTGAAAACGGTAAACATCAAGCAAATTAATCATAACATGTTGCTATTAGGTAAATTTCTCATAGACTCATCAGGTGTACATAGGATTTAAAAATTGTACTCCATATACATGCAGATAAATCGGAATATTAAAACTAATTTTAAAGGTGGGGGGGGGGTTCCCATCACAAATCCATTCCTAATTACAAGCCAGTTTTATTCTCGATAGCAAGAAATGACTTGGTGATTGCTACAGTAGAACTTGAGAAAAAATTTAAGGGGGAAAAAAAAAAGCTAATTGTAACACTTGAGAGTGGAACCCTAAAATACATACAGATTATTTTGTCACAGTTTAATGGGTAATGGAAGCATTTCAGTTCTTTTACCTGTCATGTTGGTCCAAGGGACATTGACAAATTTATAAATGTTATCTATTCTGTATCGACCGTGGTAAGGGGGATGGATTTTATTATTAGTGTCAAGTATGGTTTATCATCTTAAGGGTTAATGTACATCTTTCCTAATTTTGTACAGAATAATAAAATTTGGACTAGATCTGCACCCATCTGTAGAAAATGCAGTAAAACGGTACAATAAAATATATGAAAACCCAAAATTCATTTGACAATATGAGAAGAATTGGGAACATAACTGTCAGTGTAATTTATTTGATGTATAAAATTGTGTTTATTCGAAGGACAAACTTTCTGGCCCAGCCCTCTGTAGTCAAGATATTTAACTTTGTGCCATGATTAATCAAATTTTTTAACTAAACTGCAAATTTCTCAAATGTTGAAGTAAAATCTGGAATACAAATAGTAGCAGCACTTTGATATTGCCCTAAACTGCTTCAAATGCTCATGCAATGCTATTGTTTGTATTAAGAAATATATGAATTGCAATGTACATAGCTGATGGAAATTGGGTAGCTGTAATTTTCATTTGTAAGATGAAATGTTGAAATTAGGATGTCTAGTTATTAATACTGTTATTATTATTATCTGTAGAAAGGGACTAGTCTGATGTGCTTGCAGATGCTTAGAACGTGTTTCATAGATTTTGCTATACATGTAAAAAAAAAAAAAAATTACTGGTATATATTTGCATAATTTTACAAATTAGTCCTTGTGATATTTTGCATAACATTTTCTTTGTTTTCATAGGAAAGTTGCTGAGTTGTTGTTCATCAGTCTATCCATGTTGATGATGCAAGTTGGATTTTGCCTAACAGGCTACAAGCCAGTGGAGCACATGCGTTGAACAAGATTGGATGCAATTGGTTCGTGCTTTCAGCAAAGCAACTTGCAGCATAAATGGATTTTTTTGGTGATAGTGCAGTGTACAATTCAGATTGCTCGTGGTTTTTCTTTTATATGTACTTGGATGAGCTATAGACTCCGTCTCTCTTCTGACCGAGTGTCGTGAAGATGAGCATAATACTCTTGCCTCTCCATTGTCCAAAGGGTTGAGCATGGACTCTTGCCCTGCAAGGCTGTGGCCAGTATGGAATCTGGTTTCATATTTTATTTTTTCTGAAGGTGCAAGCTTTTTATAGATGAGAAGTTAGTTGAGTGAAGCGATGGTGCAAGTGCTATGTGAAGTGTTGTCAGTAGAATGTGGAACTTGTAGAAAATATTAAGATGGTAGTTGAAAGGAGAAGAGCCTCCTTATATGAGATTCCAGTGATCACGTCTCCATTTGTTCAGGCCATGATGTCCACGTCTTAAGAAAAATTTTATTGACTTTTTCCTTTTAATATGTTTAAAAAATATAAACATCTGTACTTAGATGAAGAACGTGTTTGATAGTACTGTATCTGCATAAAAAATATTGTCATGTGTTTATAACAAGAACATACAGTACAGTCTAGGAAAGTGGAGAAGTTTCAAATGAGCAAAAGCGAAGGACAGATGGAAAGAGGGAGAGACCCCATGCTGCTCTAGTCCTCTAGTTAAGGGCATGGTAATATGCCATTCCATTGTTTAGTGCAACTGTTACTGTATGTTATTGAATTATTTTTACAGTGACAATAAAAGAAAGCATACATGAACTTCATTTTCTTCACCACCTTGATGTTTTTCAAACCTGCAGAATTAGTAGATTACTTTTGTTTTTATTACTAATAGCACTCCTGGGTACATTACATAGTTCCTCCTGCCTATTTAGGCAAATGCTCATTACACTAGCTGTATGAATCTAGAAATGACCCTCTTGGTAGTCTTAACTTACAACCCATTTGCTGTATTTCTCTTTTACTTGAAATATACCATAGTTCATTTGAATAACTTGTTCTTATGAAGACATTAACCTAATCTTTTACATACAACATCTCTAGGTGCAGGTTACAAATTTTGTGACCTGTATCATGCAGGATATTGGGTATCTTGGACACGGTATGCTTAGTAGTATATCAAAGCGGTGCTGCCTGATGATGTCTACGACCCCCAAAAACCCTTGGGGTCAATAACTAGGAAAGATCCAATCGGTGTGATAAATATATTTTATGCACTTTATTTGTAATTAAATAATTTATACAAATGGGTTAAGATAACAAAGAGCAAACATCGGCTCTCTCACTTGGGAAAAAAAAATAATGCATGGATGACCAAACTAAAATTAACATGAAATGGCTATAACCCGTAGCAAATTACAAATAAATTAGTTTTAAAATCAACTACCAAACTGAATGGCCTCAAAGAAGTAAATAAACAGTAGCAACAGCACAGAATAAAATTACAAATTTTTAATAAATTTATTTTTCCAAACATACAAACCTTCGGACTTTACATTGGGAAAATTCTCCTGCGCAGCTGGAAAACCGGTTATGAAAAAATCTGATGTAATATGATTGAGGCATGGCGAAGTAATACATAGCATCACCCAATGAGACCACCAAGTGGGAAGAGTCTCCTCTTGCTTGCCTCACAGAAACTCATGACATACCAGTGTCTCTTGACCGCCTTTGCACCTATTGTATGCATACAGGCAGTCCCCGGTTAACGGCGCGGTTCCGTTTCTGAGGGTGTGATGATAACTGAAAATCGGCGATTTTCAGGGGTTATCGGCGCTGAAAAGCACCGATTTTCGGTTGTCGGTGCCTCTGTTAGGTATCGGCGCCGAAAACTGCCAATTTTCATCGCCAGACAAGCCCCATAAAACCGAATCGCTGTTAACCGAGCCCGCCGTTAACCGGGGACTGCCTGTACGTGTTTCTACTATTGTATACAATGCAAATAATTACCAAATCTCAAGATAAATCTGGTAAAGTGATGCTGGTGGACAGCATCACTACTACTCGGAAGAATGCAAATTGATGACGAACAAAAATAAAATTCGCATACCCAGATTAAAATAGAATAATATTTAACAAGTTGCCGACTCCCACATTTTTGGTTACAACCTGATAACTATTCCAAGTCATGTCAAAAAAACCTTTGCTTAAAGAAATGTCCAGTTTGAGAACCTTGTTCAAAATCCTATAAAAAAAAACTAGACTTGTCTATGCCAAAACAATGATGGCAAAACTTTAATGATGTATAGGTAAGAAAATATCAACTTCAGTTAAAAGTACATTAAGTTTACTTCTCTGGCTTCTTGACCCACTCATTTGTCCAACAGAGTTTAGTTCCTTCCACTTCTACCTTCTCGTAATACCATTTTCTGTTCATCCTGCAACAAAAAATGTAAATATCACACATTAATATATTTTCATTACCATGAATGACAATTTAGAACTACAGTTCAAAATAATTACAGTAGTCCTTACTACAATCCTTAATCGTATTTTTCTCAAAAGTTGTGACTATCTACATTACTTTTGTACTAACCTGAAATTTTGGTATTTTATCATTCATCAATGCTACTTCACTGTCAGTCCTAAATTTTTCAAATTTGAAGGTTTACAGATTCAAATATATTCCTTTTACTGAAAGGCATTAAATTTCCAGTTACATCTGCCATTATTACAAGCAACATGGCAGTCATAAAGTGAGACGTGCTCCACTTTTATACTCTGTGCTGATGATTTATTTTTCATTTTTCTTTACCCTTGCATTAGGACATTATCACTGCTTCCTTGTCTAACTTTAGACATTTCATTTTTAATTTCTACAACTTGACTGTGTTTTAAACATTGCAATTCTTTTTCTCTGTATATCTAGTGTAGGTTTTCACCAATTCTGCCAGTGCAAATAAAGAAGTATCAGCCCCTGACGCTGCAATTAATTTTGTTCCTGGTAGTGGGCTTTGAACTAGCTGGCATGCCAGTATATTAATGATCTTTTTGAATATCCTGGCACTTTGGAAGAGGAAGTAGGAATTTTGCAAGTACAGTGTCTGGAAAAGTATTCAAAACAAATCTTAAGTCTAAATCTGCTCCGGAGTAAGTTTTGTAAAGCAACTTTGGATGACCATACTGTTAAGACACAGGCAGATAAAACCTATCAATATAGGGCAAAGATGACACCATGTCAAGTTTCCTTCTTCCAAAGTTAAAAAGAATATGAAAGTTCTGAGGACCACCTCCCCAAACCAAAATAAGATGGTGTATAGCAAACTTCACTTGGGGAGCAATAACTCAGACAAACAGTTTGGCAATGCTGAATCTTCAGGTTACAGTATCATTGTTTTGACATAATGACATGAATGTCATAAGGCGGTAAAAGGTGTATCTTCCCCATCACCTCCTATGAATACACCCAGAGCAGGAACTGCAAATGTTACAAAATCCTCCAAGAACATAGGTTTTCATTGTAAGGTCTAAAGCAAAGAATGCTCCTGGCACAAAGGTCTAGTGGCCATCTGTGGGGGCATGGGCATGACCTAACGGCAATACCTCAAATATCAACGCTGTAAATAAAACCTGATCATTTTCTGAAGATGATTTGGGCACACGACACAGGGAGAAGAGTACCTACGTACGACGACAGATAAGGTAACAGCATTGTATTGATCATTATGAATGTCTAAAATCGTGGAGAAACAGTCTAGGTGGTGACTTGGACTCGGTGAGAATTCTGATGGAAAGTAGACAATACAGAAGAGAATGGAAATAGCGCTGATGTCCTATCCCATAAATGTGAATGTTGACAACAATGATTTCTGAGCTTGCTTCTCTTGTACCAGCTCCATAACCAGGTGGAGGATGTTTGAGCAGTGTTAATACCCAGTTATAAAAATAAATAAATAAACAATGAAATACTTTAAGCAGTTTATTGTATCAGTGGGTCACAAAGAGGTTTGATAAGTTAACCAATCAAGTGGTTGATTGGTTGCTGGCAGTACAATTAGCTTTTGATCTTAATTCTGTAATGAAAAGCTAGTTTCTGGGTACTGAAGAGGATGTAACAGTACCCTTGGCAATTCCTAATCTGGGGGGCTTCCTGGGTCACAATAAGGTTTCAGAAGTCAACCAATCAAGTGGTTGGTTGGTTGTTGATGGGACTAGCTTTTGCTTAAAATTTTGCACTGAAAACCTAGATTCAGTACAGAAGACAAAGTAACTGCACCCTTTGCAATTCCTGGTCTGGGTGGGTTCATGATATCGCTTCAAAGCACAAGAAGAATTAAAAGCCGAAGGCAATGCAGCTGGGGTTGAAAGGATGCTTCACATTATCTTCAGTACCAACAACATGATGATATGCAAGGGACTGTCTTTGTGGTAACTACTACTGGTCTTGAAAAGAGGTAAAAATGGCAAGAGAACAAAATGAAGTGACGAACAGTAAAACACAGACCGCCATGTAAATGTGCTACAAGTACCACAGTAGAGTACCATACACATCTTCAGACATCTGCTGTACATGAATTCAGCTCTGAATCAACACTTGAATATTGTTGTTTATCCTGACTAGGTATCGAGTAAAAGAGCTGTTTGGCTACGACTCAAAAAAGTTAAAATTCTTTAAGAAGGACCGCTGTACATCGGTACATCTTTGGTAAGCATGTTTATTTGCAAATGAATTTTTTACATTCAGTTTTGGTTTCATATTTCTTCTGTCTATCATGTACCTAGTGTTTTTTATTTAAAGCTTGTAAGTCGTTTCTTTGTCATAGATACCACTTGACTGTATGCAAGGTAATTTTTGAGGTTTTGTATTTATTATTCAATTCAATTTAATGTGTGCTCAGCACCTTTCCTTAATGCCTGCGGAACATACAACTATTTAATTCAACTGGTTCATAAATAACAGTTGGTAATAGAGAAAAATACATAAAACAGAAGTTACATGTTATCTTAAAAGTATATTTACTAACAAATTTGGTTTACTATACCTGCACTCTGTTCCACATTTTCTTGAATTACATTTAGGGCATGGATAGTGGCAACCTGGGCAGTCCCCTTGTAGACAGTCACACAGATCTTTTCCTGTACTCGCCAATGTTCCATCTGGGGCATAAATGCACTGTGACCCGGGGGTTTTTGCTCTAAAAGGAAAAAAAAATCACACCTGATTACTGTATACATATACTAAAGGATTAAATATAAACATACTGTACTTACATGCTGAAAATATAAGGGAAAACTAGACAGAACTGGGACCTAAAAGGGTAAGGCAGGACAAAACTTACTCCAAAACACGACAACTGAACACTTGAAACCTAAGTACTGTCACAGCTATCCATAATCATACTAAACACCATCAGACCCCCTTCTTTTTCCAGCCCAAGACGAACCCTAAAAGAGTTCAGAGGTCTGGTTAAACAAATCATTTATAACTAACTAACATACCTCCCAGTGCTGTTGAAGTACTGCACTTTCTTCTTTTTACGTTTGACTCTCTCACTTGTTTTGGGGTTGAAATTCTCCATGAATTTATTTTGATTGTTGACGTGCAACCCCTCAATTAATGATGCCATTACCTGTAAGTACCAAGAGAGAAATAAAACACTGTGTAAATACTTTATAGCCCCCTATCAAGATAAATATGGTTGATAACTTTTTTCTTTACAAAATCAAGAATGCAAAACAATTACGAATAATTAAGAATGCAAAACTATCATAAGGAAAAGGATCTTAATTCATAAAATTCACAAGAAATTGTAACCCTGCCTATAAATGTGTAGAGAAACCTCTTGGTTTATGCCTTTGGAGAACTACACTATACATAATAGTGACTAAAATTTCACTTTTTGATCTTACAATTACCAGATGTATACATCTGCAGTTAAAATAAATAAACGTGCTTGGTAGTCTGAAGCTCCACGTAGACCCATTGAAAATGATTAGTGGCAGTGCACTTCACCCCTTCAGAGTGTTAGAGCAATAATTTGCAATATAATTACAGTATACTGTATAATTTAGCAAAGTTTTAATCTGAAATATAAAATCTTCTACAGTTTGCAAATTCTCTCTGCTTAACTTCAAATACTTGAAAATTTACCAATCAATAATTTAAGGAAACTATTGCCATAACATTGTGAAAACTGGTACAGAAATATGTCTAAGATTATATAAAAAATTCCACTATTCTATATATGGCAGCTGACCACTGCTTTAAACAAACCTCAACTTCTGACTGTAGAGTGGAAAGTCTGGTTCAGAAAGGAGACAGCCTATACACACACAAGTATTAAATGTATCAGTTACTGGGCACTGGAAATGCAAATGAAGAAGTAACAGGAGAGGTTATAATATGAATACAGAGCTGCTTTCCACAGAATAGAAGATGATGTTTTGATTCCACGTATGGAAGAAATGTACAGTAAACCCCCGGATTCGCGTTCTCAAGATTCGAAGATTCGTGTATTCGCGGATTTCTCTGTGGAACGTATCTACCCACTATTCACGGAAAATTTGCCCATTCGCGGTATTTTTCACTGAGAAATATTCACTAATTACTGTATTTTCATATTTTCATGACTAAATGCAATTTTTTATGATAAAACTATTAAAATAGGCAGTTCTTAGTGTTTTTAGAGGGGTTTTGAGTATTCGCAGATTTTGGCTATTCATGGGGGGGGGTACGCATCCCCCACGAATACGGGGGGTTTACTGTATACCCACAAAAAATATGAATATGTGTCAACAAAGAAGTGTTTTCCAGCACAAACACTATGCCTGGATATAAGCTGATCATCTGGACCAAAAAATTCTCTCTGTAGGTTACAGAACATCAGTATGTTAGATTTTTAGTTGTACTTAACTTGAACTCAACCTGAGAATCTTACAGAAAATAAAAATAAATCACATAAAGATCATGCTCATTTCAAGGTCTAGGAAATATCTAGAGATTTCATGGCCTCCAATTTGGAGATATTTTTGCTACACTGAGATGTACAAACATCAACACTGATATGACAAGGAACTTCAAATACAGTGGCACCTTGGTACTCAATGTCTCACTCATGCAGTTCAGTTTTTGGACATTTTGTCTGAGAAATTAGATTTATTTTTTGTATTTTCTCGGCTTTTGAACGACCAGCAACAGCCAGCTAGAACAGGCAAACAGGAATGGCATCTGGTGTGCCACACATATGAAGCTCCCAGCTGAAACAAAGAGCAAGTGGGCAAGCTACCTGTAGCTCATGGTCAGTGCACAGCTTTCCTAATTCATCTTGTCTTTGTTTGTTTTTCTGGTGATTCTCATGTGCAAATATGTCACCTTGGGGCCTAAGAAGGTTGACAGCAGCAAACCAAAAAGACGAGTAGATAAAAAAATGATAACTGAAAGAGAAACTCATAGCAAGAATTTCATATGGCCACATCATAAACCAGCTGAATGACAATGCTATCATTTCAGGAACATTTTAACAAGAAGACAAAACCAGACATCACTGGACATCTTTTTAGTGAGACAGAAGCACAGAGGGTCTCAAGAAGGAAGCAGTAGAAAGATAGAAAAATGTTGACAGAAACCCAAAAACAATGTTGTCTACCATTTGTAAAACAATAAAATCCATCCTCCTCTTCACTTCCTCCTCACCTTCCACATCTGCCATCATCTTTCTTAGGTACAGAGGTAGAGAATAATTTACTCTTTGTTAAATTAAGAGGAAAAATACTTATTTTACACTTTTTATGTATCTTTTTTGGTCTGGAACAGAATAATCCAATTTACACTGTTCATTACGGGAAAAACTCATTCAGTAATCACACATATTGGCATTCGGACAGCCTTCTGGAACAGACAGAGCCTGAGTACAAAGTACCACTGTGTATTTGATTTTTCATATAAAGCTCCCAAAGAAAGCACGTATTCCAACATTTGTTAAGTAAAGTGATCCTGATTCATATAATCCACATAAAACAGTAAACCTTTTACTTCCTATCTTTGCTGAACTGTACTAAACCACATGGTACAGACAGCACCAGAAACTACAATTTTCTGTTCTGAGCTTGCAGTTATTAGATACTTTAAATATCTGCAGTTAGAACAAATAAACTCTCTTGGCTGCCTAAAACTCCTGGTAGATCATTTAACAATAACTAACATACTGTATACTCCACAGTTAGGTTTGCATTTGAAGAATGAAAAATAAATCGTAACGTTTACATCATGGAAACTGGTACGAAAATATATCTAAGACTTAAAAAAGAATCTTCACTATTCTATATACAGGATGGAAAGGTGATCCTTGTTTTAAAGAAACCTTAACTGCTGACAGAGAGTAGGAGAATCCTGTTAAGAAAGGAGACAGCCTGTACTAACAGAAGAGGTGGCAGATGTGTATCAACTACTGGGCACTGGAAATGTAAATAAGCAACAGGAAGAAAAAATTATTATGAATACACAACTACTTTGCTTATGACCTGTACTTTCTAGAGAATAGATTATGATGTTTTTATCTGACAGATGATCATTTAGACCAAATATTACTCTGCAGGTTACAATGTATCAGTTTGTTAAGTCTTTAGTTGTCCTTAACTTGAAGTCGACTAAGAATCTTATAAAAAATAACAACATTTCACATTACAGTAATACCATACTTATTTCAAGATTAAGGAGATATCTAGAGCTTTCTAAGTCTAGAATTTGGGGATGTTTTTGTTGCACTGAGACATAAAAAAAAAAACATAAACCTTAATATGAAGCCTCCAAAGCAAACAGTGGAGCTATAAACCGAGTAGGTATGCTGCCATTCATTCAAAGTTTGTACTTAAATCTATTTAGGTACTTAGTGTTAACTCCCAAATTAGCTCCTTGGGAAAGTGTGCTTCTTTATTTTGTTTTACATACAGGCAGTCCCCAGTTACTGGCAAGGGGGGGGGGGGTGCATGTGTGTGTTCCAGTTCTGATGGCGTGACAATAAGCAAAAATGACTGATAACTGAAAATCTGCGATTTTTGGTTATCGGTGCCTCTGTTAGGTATGTATCAGCGTCAATACGCAATTACAGGCAGTCCTCAATTATTGGCAGGGGTTCCGTTCTGGGTGTGTAATGTTAACCAAAAATCGGCGATTTCCGGTGCTTTTTCGGCTTATAGGTGCCGAAAAGTGGCGATTTTTGGTTATCGGCGCCTGTTAGGCATGTATTGGCACCGATAAGCAGAAATCGGCGATTTTCGGCGACGAAAATTGACGATTTTCACTGCTAGACAGGCCCCATAAAACCGGATCGCCATTAACCAAGCCTGCCGTTAACCGGGAACTGCCTGTATCAGTGCCGATAAGCAGAAATCGGTGCCAAAACCCCGATCACCAATAACCGGAGACTGCCTGTTCTGTATGCGGTACTTTCATGTGCACACCACTACACAAGTGGAGCCAGTTTTGGTAAGTTTTAGCTATCGTGTTTTTGAAGTTTTCATCCTCCCAATGTGGCTGTATTTTGTTTAAAATCTTGATGTTCTACCTTTAAAACTCTTCAAGTAATGCTGGGCTATGGTTCAGAGAAAGGTAGGAAGAAGGCTAATGTGAGCAGCAACACTACAGTACAATCCAACAGTGTGTATAACATTTAAATAATATTAAAACAATGTACATCCATAATTTTTCTGTCTAAGGATTTTAAATTCTACTTTTAAACTTCCTGTCAACCCATCCAGATCTGTCTTCACAGCATGGGCTAGATCCGTTATATATCAAGAAGCTGTGATACACCATAGAACAAATATCTTGGACTCAAACTATCATTTCTAAACAACTGTCGGGAAGTTCATTCTATATAGGTGCTTAGCGAATCATACACTAAAAATGAGTTCCAACGAGACAAGCTCAACATAAGCAACATCCATCAAGTTTGTATATAGAATAAAACATTTTACTAACCACTCCTGATCCTTTCTCTGAGCCTGGTGTTTGCTAAAGATAGAGAAGTGGCATGAATAAATATTACAGAACATAAAAATTTCTGGATGGCAATCCTTGGGCATGAAAAGGCATTCAACAATAGCTCTAATACATGAAGATAATTATTACTTTACAGTTCTTGCAAACTCTATTCTTAAAGTTGTTTACCATAGAAAAGTTTTAATCTTCATTCTTTTGCTTGAAAATATATTGGAAATCTTTACCTATAAGACCCTCCTGAATCACAAGGCACTCATAGAGTACCAAGCAGAGGAGAAATAAAAATACTCATATCTCACATCACAGGCAACTAGTCTTCAACAGAACAAAGAATATTATGTTATTTTATTTTACGCATAAGTTTTGGTAAAACATAAATTTCATATGCAATGATAAAACTGTCTTCTTTCAGTATGATTTAATTCATTCATTGTATCATAATCACTGCAGGTAGAAAGCCTAGACGCTTTTAGTTTAAAGGTGCCCAATTTCCCACTGTTTACCTGACTAAAATTAATAGCTAGGAAATGCATTCCACAACCATGCCATGGCTAGTTTCTAAATATACTATAAATACTTCTTTAAACCCATACGAATACAAGCATAAAGTGTACAAAACAGAAGATAGTAGAAAGAACTCGCTTCATCCATCCTCCATTCATGAAGTAGTAAATGAATGGACAAATCACCAACATACAATCTAAGCCTCTTTGGGGACAAACTTGTAATTCATTAGCTGCCAATGAATATACGGTAATACTTAATGTGCCACTCAGAAACATTCCCATTTCACATTCAGTACAGCAATTGACACTGTAGCTCCCACATATACACAAAATCTACCTAGCAGAATGTGGTGCCATGTCTTCCGGTAGTACCATATGTCTTTGTATATATAAATCTAACTGATGTTAGTCAAATTTGATTTTTCCATATGTTTATTAAAAAAACTACCTTAAATTAGAAAATGACAGACGTCAAAATGATGTAAGTGGAGGTATATCTGTGCATTTCTAATCTTTTTCAAATCTGATAACCATGCTCTAATTACAAGGTAACACTGTTCTTAAATACTATCAACATCATTAATGTATTAAAATGAATTATACTTGTACAATGTAAAGACTTACCCTTTCATCAGGATCAGGATCTAATTGAGAACGTGTTTTCTTCCCTCTCCTTCCTACGCCTTCCCGCCCTGAGCCAGCTGCACTGGTCTTCTCATTTTCACTATCAGGTACACCCTGTAAAAGCATCATAAAACGACTTTCAGTAAAAATATATTCTTACAGCCGTCTTGGTATGACACTACCATCCGTTAAACAAAAGAATGACTTCTCACTACAAAAAGTAAACATAAACTGTAATGCAGTAATGCTATGCCACTTGTAACAATGCATTCATATCTTTCCAAAACTAGGAGTGAAGAAGACAACACATTTTCAAACAAGCCATACATCAGTGGATTTTAATCTGCTGCACTACATACAAATGTATGACATACGTAACCAGTGCTACTAAGAATAAAACTACCCATAAAGTATGCTCACCACAGAGCATTTCTAAACTCCTGAAATCAGGGCAAAAACGTTTCCGTCGCTGACTTCGCACAAAAGCGGTCTACTTACCGGGTCTTCGACTGCCTCTTCCTCAGCCTCGTACTCTACGTCCATCTCTGGCTCGTTGACTTCGTCAGAATCAACCGCATCGTCGGACTGAACCAACGAAGCAAGCTCACTCTTGTCCGTAACATCCACCCAGCTCTCATCCTTATACACTTCAAGTCCTAAACCTCCTCTCTTTTCTTCAGGGACCTCATCGGAAGTAGGAGGTCTTGCTGCCATCTTTGCCTTGAATGAACGGTAAAACTCAAAACAAATAACCAACCACGATAATAATTAAAAAAAGCAGCAAAAATATACATATATACAGTAAAATTACGCTTAGAACCTAAGGGCTACCTGTAATCATACAATGATAGAGTAATACCATAAAATATTCTACAAACCTTCAGCTCTGTTGGAAGATAACCAATCAAGTTGTTGTACAAACTGACTGGCACAGGGCAACGGCAAATAATGTGAGCTACCCAGCAGGCTTTACATTTATTTTTTGGAGTCTCATCAAGTTCATAGCACCTAAATAGGAATTCACATAATGAAAAGTAAAATTCAAAAATTAATTACAGGCAGTCCCCGGTTATTGGCGGGGTTCCGTTTCTGAGGGTGTGATGATAACCGAAAATCGCCATTAAACGAAAATCGGCAATTTTTGGGGGTTATCGGCGCCAAAAAGCGCCAATTTTCGGTTATCAGCGCCTCTGTTAGGTATGTATCGGCACCAATCCCCAATTATCGACGCCAATAAGCAGAAATCGGCGATTTTCGGCGCCGAAAATTGCCGATTTTCATCACTAGACAAGCCCCATAAAACCAGATCGTTGTTAACCAAGCCTGCCGTTAACCGGGACTGCCTGTATAAGCTATAGTAGTATATACAATAATATAACTCTTCAACAGAGGTTGGTTTTCTAATAAAACTGATTTTGTAAGAATATTCCACTATGAAACGCACAGTAATGCACAGATACTACAGTACAGTACTACTTACTTTCCCCCTTTCAAACAATCAACCACCCAAGGCTGTTTTTTGAAACGCTGGTAGAACTGCCTGCATGCTTCACAGGCAACCACTCCAGCAATCCTGGTGATTCCTCTATGTATGGAATAAAATCGTGTGGCCTTGCAGACCCCGCACTCAACTCTGATTCTCTTCATGGCTGTTTTACCCTCTTCTGTACCTGGGCAATTCACAAAATAAATAAATAAATAAATAAAAAAGATTTAACACATGAAAGTACAGTATACACGTGTAGCATATTTCTGAAAGGTTAAGGATGTTCAGCTTCACTTACAAAATCATATAATTTTTCTATTGATTTTTTTTTTTTTTATTTTGCACACTTAACCTATCAAAGTCACACATTACCTTAAGACTAATACCACATACCCAAGTTTAAAATATGAATGAAGTATGGCATAAAGTTTTAAGACAAAAATTATTTCCAAACTTGGGTTGCAATTTACTTTTCACTAGCATTATCACACTTATTTTAACACCGATGACAGCCATTTCAAATGCAGTTTTAAAGCATTACTGCAGTACTGTCCACTCTGCAATTATGGTTAATTGCACATATATGCCACCCTCCTCCTGAACAAGTTGTTGTTTTTTTTAAGTTTAAAATATTGCTCACAGAAACAGTCTTCAGACAATACAGTACATTTATGTTCTCTTTAACTCCTGGATGGAGATGCACCCCTTGTGGCAGCTCAGTTATCCCAGGAGACATTTAATTCCTTATGCCCCGTGGTGACCATGTAGCCAATAGCTCAATGTTTGTATGTGTCGCAGCATCTATATTACGGCCACCCAACAGAACTTCCCTAAAGGATGCATTTAAATACTTTTCAATGTTTCTGTTTTTCAGTACTGGACAGGATAATGCCAGAAAGTAGGTTCCAAGACATGCCGCTAAAAATGGGGAAGGACAATGTTGAGCCATAAACAACAAACATGAACCAGTCGTACAGAGAAAGCCAGAAATTAGTTTACGGACTATAACCACTAAAAACTAATTTCATGCGGGGGGACACATCCCTACTCTCGCAGGGTTTGCCGGATGGATTTTTCTTGAATGAGATTGGAGCAGGGTAAGATTAAGAACACTGGAAAGCTAATGAGGCAGAGTCCATGGGAAAATATAGATACAAAACAAATGGCAAAAAAGAAATGCAACTTGGGCCAATAGGATGCAGCATGTAAGATTTCATGCCACTTCAGAATGTGCCACAGAAGGAATGCTATCAGTGTTACACCGAAAGATTCTCCGTCATACAACGATGATAACCAAACACCATTTAACCAGATAAGAGGGCTCCTAGAGAATTTTGATTTTCTGATGTTGTAGCTGTAAGAAGAGCCAGGATTATAATTTTTCAGGGGATGAATCTTATTCATATGGAACAAACCCATAAGATCCATTGACTTGAAATTCAAGCTTCCAACGAAAATGGTGTTCATTTGAAAGTAGTAACAGTAGGTAACAGCAAATACAGATTCAACGCAGCGCTGTAGAATTGGAATGTGAATCACGTAGCCACAGTCGGAATCAACTCTGGTTTTACATTCAGCAAAGATGAAAATGCCTGCAGCAGGATGTAATTCAAATGTCTGAACTGGTAAAGAAAGACGTTCATCATTCCCTGCATAAAACTTTCGTAGTTTATTTCTTTGAATATCTTTTCACTTCATAACCTTCTGCTAAAAGCAATCTTTATTTTGTATGTTTCATGTTTAACATTACTTAACGACTGCAACTTCTCTAATTAATGCTGTAAATAAGCCACAACAGCAAAGCTATAGATTTTAAATCAGCACTCTAGCAAACTAAGGCGCTAAAAAGCAGTCTTACCACTTCTGTCAGGAGTGACGAAACGCTTTGCACGTGCTGTGTACTCTCTAAGACAGGAAAGTGCAATTAGTCTACTTTGATATAAACGAGTCAAAGTTAGAGCCAAAGTTTCTGTCTAACCACAGCTCTGGTCACACACGCATTTTCAAGCATTCTTTGCAAAATTCTGCCCAAGATCAGCAGTCAGTGGGAAGATCACTGTCAAATATAAAAATATAATTCAAATCATGAGAACAGAACCTTGTTTAATTAGTGCTACCAGATGTAACAATTTCTAAAAAATGAAATTATTCTTTGAGACTTTATTGTAAAACAACAATTCAAGTTTCAGCATTTAGCTATTAAGCATGTAAGCTAGTCTCTTCTTAGCAATATTTAAAAAGTCTTCCTAGCAATATTTAAAGAGAGAAAAGGGCTTGAAACTGATAAACCTAATAAAGTATGAATA